>NW_026994658.1:0-5882 GCF_028769735.1 Zonotrichia leucophrys gambelii
GCTGGCAGATTGCAGGAGCCACTTGCCTCTATCAAACCAGCCCGACTTGGCACTGGTGCCACCTTTCATTGGGAACCATCCTGCGTATCGTGGATTTTCAGGAGCCAGCGGCCACTCCCAGCCACAGTCCCCAACACAAACCACGGCCTTTTCCCTGGAATAAAAACTGACCTGCCCGTCTTCTGGCTGGCAGATTGCAGGAGCCACTTGTCTATCAAACCAGCCCGACTTGGCACTGGTGCCACTTTCATCTGGGAACCATCCTGCGTATCGTGGATTTTCAGGAGCCAGCCGGCCACTCCCAGCCACAGGCCCCCAACACAAACTACGGCCCTTTTCCCTGGAAATAAAACAGACCTGCCCATCTTCTGGCTGCAGATTGCAGGAGCCACTTGCTCTATCAAACCAGCCACTTCGGCACTGGTGCCACCTTTCATCTGGGAACCATCCTGCGTATCGTGGATTTTCAGGAGCCAGCCGGCCACTCCAGCCACAGGCCCCCGAACACAAACTACGGCCCTTTTCCCTGGAATAAAAACTGACCGCCCGCATCTGGCTGGCAGATTGCAGGAGCCACTTGCCTCTATCAAACCAGCCCGACTGGCACTGGTGCCACCTTTCATCTGGGAACCATCCTGCGTATCGTGGATTTTCAGGAGCCAGCCGGCCACTCCCAGCCACAGGCCCCCAACACAAACACGGCCTTTTCCCTGGAATAAAACTGACCCGCCGTCTTCTGGCTGGCAGATTGCAGGAGCCACTTGCCTCTATCAACCAGCCGACTGGCACTGGTGCCACCTTTCATCTGGGAACCATCCTGCGTATCGTGGATTTTCAGGAGCCAGCCGGCCACTCCAGCCACAGGCCCCAAACAAAACTACGGCCCTTTTCCCTGGAAGTAAAACTGACCGCCCGTCATCTGGCTGGCAGATTGCAGGAGCCACTTGCCTCTATCAACCAGCCCGACTGGCACTGGTGCCACCTTTCATCTGGGAACCATCCTGCGTATCGTGGATTTTCAGGAGCCAGCGGCCACTCCCAGCACAGGCCCCCGAACACAAACACGGCCCTTTTCCCTGGAAAAAACTACCTCCCCGCTCTGGCTGGCAGATTGCAGGAGCCACTTGCCTCTATCAAACCAGCCGACTCGGCACTGGTGCCACTTTCATCTGGGAACCATCCTGCGTATCGTGGATTTTCAGGAGCCAGCCGGCCACTCCCAGCCACAGGCCCCAACACAAACTACGGCCCTTTTCCCTGGAAGTAAAACTGACCGCCCGTCTCTGGCTGGCAGATTGCAGGAGCCACTTCCTCTATCAAACCAGCCCGACTTGGCACTGGTGCCACCTTTCATCTGGGAACCATCCTGCGTATCGTGGATTTTCAGGAGCCAGCCGGCCACTCCAGCCACAGGCCCCAACACAAACACGGCCCTTTTCCCTGGAAGAAAACTGACCTGCCCGTATCTGGCTGGCAGATTGCAGGAGCCACTTGCCTCTATCAATCCAGCCCGACTTGGCACTGGTGCCACCTTTCATCTGGGAACCATCCTGCGTATCGTGGATTTTCAGGAGCCAGCCGGCCACTCCCAGCCACAGGCCCCAAACACAAACTACGGCCCTTTTCCCTGGAATAAAACTGACCTGCCCGTCTTCTGGCTGGCAGATTGCAGGAGCCACTTGCCTCTATCAAACCAGCCCGACTTGGCACTGGTGCCACCTTTCATCTGGGAACCATCCTGCGTATCGTGGATTTTCAGGAGCCAGCCGGCCACTCCCAGCCACAGGCCCCGAACACAAACCACGGCCCTTTTCCCTGGCAAACAAAACTACCCGCCCCGCTTCTGGCTGGCAGATTGCAGGAGCCACTTGCCTCTATCAAACCAGCCCGACTCGGCACTGGTGCCACCTTTCATCTGGGAACCATCCTGCGTATCGTGGATTTTCAGGAGCCAGCCGGCCACTCCCAGCCACAGGTCCCCAAACAAAACTACGGCCCTTTTCCTGGAAGTAAAACTGACCTGCCCTCATCTGGCTGGCAGATTGCAGGAGCCACTTGCCTCTATCAAACCAGCCGACTGGCACTGGTGCCACCTTTCATCTGGGAACCATCCTGCGTATCGTGGATTTTCAGGAGCCAGCCGGCCACTCCCAGCCACAGGCCCCCAAACACAAACTACGGCCCTTTTCCCTGGAAGTAAAAACTGACCTGCCCTCTCTGGCTGGCAGATTGCAGGAGCCACTTGCCTCTATCAAACCAGCCCGACTCGGCACTGGTGCCACCTTTCATCTGGGAACCATCCTGCGTATCGTGGATTTTCAGGAGCCAGCCGGCCACTCCCAGCCACAGGCCCCGAACACAAACCACGGCCCTTTTCCCTGGCAAAAAACTACCGCCCGCTTCTGGCTGGCAGATTGCAGGAGCCACTTGCCTCTATCAAACCAGCCCGACTCGGCACTGGTGCCACCTTTCATCTGGGAACCATCCTGCGTATCGTGGATTTTCAGGAGCCAGCCGGCCACTCCCAGCCACAGGCCCCCAACACAAACTACGGCCCTTTTCCCTGGAAGTAAAACTACCTGCCCGCTTCTGGCTGGCAGATTGCAGGAGCCACTTGCTCTATCAAACCAGCCCGACTGGCACTGGTGCCACCTTTCATCTGGGAACCATCCTGCGTATCGTGGATTTTCAGGAGCCAGCCGGCCACTCCCAGCCACAGGCCCCCAAACAAAACACGGCCCTTTTCCCTGGAAGTAAAACTGACCTGCCCTCATCTGGCTGGCAGATTGCAGGAGCCACTTGCCTCTATCAACCAGCCCGACTCGGCACTGGTGCCACCTTTCATCTGGGAACCATCCTGCGTATCGTGGATTTTCAGGAGCCAGCCGCCACTCCCAGCCACAGGCCCCAAACACAACTACGGCCCTTTTCCCTGGAAAAAACTACCGCCCGTCATCTGGCTGGCAGATTGCAGGAGCCACTTGCCTCTATCAAACCAGCCCGACTTGCACTGGTGCCACCTTTCATCTGGGAACCATCCTGCGTATTCGTGGATTTTCAGGAGCCAGCCGGCCACTCCCAGCCACAGGCCCCCAAACACAAACCACGGCCTTTTCCCTGGCAAAAAAAATCTACCGCCCGCTTCTGGCTGGCAGATTGCAGGAGCCACTTCCTCTATCAAACCAGCCCGACTCGCACTGTGCCACCTTTCATCTGGGAACCATCCTGCGTATCGTGGATTTTCAGGAGCCAGCCGGCCACTCCCAGCCACAGGCCCCCGAACACAAACACGGCCCTTTTCCCTGGAAGTAAAACTGACCTGCCCTTCTGGCTGGCAGATTGCAGGAGCCACTTGCCTCTATCAAATCCAGCCCGACTCGGCACTGGTGCCACCTTTCATCTGGGAACCATCCTGCGTATCGTGGATTTTCAGGAGCCAGCCAGCCACTCCCAGCACAGGCCCCGACAAACACGGCCTTTTCCTGGAAAAAAACTACCCCGTTTGGCTGCAGATTGAGGAGCACTTCCTATCAAACAGCCCACTGGCACTGGTGCCCTTCATTGGGACCATCCTGCGTATCGTGGATTTTCAGGAGCCAGCGGCCACTCCCAGCACAGGCCCCCAACACAAACACGGCCCTTTTCCCTGAAAAAACTCCCCGCTCTGGCGGCAGATTGCAGGAGCCATTCCTCTATCACCAGCCCGACTCGGACTGTGCCACCTTTCATCTGGAACCATCCTGCGTATCGTGGATTTTCGAGCCACGCCACTCCAGCCACAGGCCCAACACAAACACGGCTTTTCCTGAAAACTACCGCCGCTCTGGCTGGCAGATTGCAGAGCCACTTCCCTATCAAACCAGCCGATGCATGGTGCCACCTTTCATTGGAACATCTCGTATCGGGATTTTCAGGAGCAGCGGCACTCCAGCCAAGGCCCAACAACACGGCCCTTTCCGGCAAAGAAAACTCACCCGCCCTCTTCTGGCTGGCAGATTGCAGGAGCCACTTCCTCTATCAAACCAGCCCGACTCGCCTCTGGTGCCACCTTTCATCTGGGAACCATCCTGCGTATCGTGGATTTAGGAGCCAGCCGGCCACTCCCAGCACAGGCCCCGAACACAAACTACGGCCCTTTCCCTAGGAAAAAACTGACCTGCCCGTCATCTGGCTGGCAGATTGCAGGAGCCACTTGCCTCTATCAATCCAGCCAGACTCGGCACTGGTGCCACCTTTCATCTGGGAACCATCCTGCGTATCGTGGATTTTCAGGAGCCAGCCGGCCACTCCCAGCCACAGGTCCCCAATCAAATACTACGGCCCTTTTGCTTGGAATTAAAACAGACCTACCCATCTTCTGGCTGGCACATTGCAGGAGCCACTTGGTTCTATCAAACCAGCCCAACTTGGCACTGGTGCCACCTTTCATCTGGGAACCATCCTGCATATCGTGGATTTTCAGGAGCCAGCCGGCCACTCCCAGCCACAGGCCCCCAACACAAACCACGGCCCTTTTCCCTGGAAGAAAACTACCTGCCCGCATCTGGCTGGCAGATTGCAGGAGCCACTTGCCTCTATCAAACCAGCCCGACTCGGCACTGGTGCCACCTTTCATCTGGGAACCATCCTGCGTATCGTGGATTTTCAGGAGCCAGCCGGCCACTCCCAGCCACAGGCCCCAAACACAAACTACGGCCCTTTTCCCTGGAAGTAAAACTGACCTGCCCGTCATCTGGCTGGCAGATTGCAGGAGCCACTTGCTCTATCAAACCAGCCCACTTGGCACTGGTGCCACCTTTCATCTGGGAACCATCCTGCGTATCGTGGATTTTCAGGAGCCAGCCGGCCACTCCCAGCCACAGGCCCCGAACACAAACACGGCCCTTTTCCTGGAAGTAAAACTGACCTGCCCGTATCTGGCTGGCAGATTGCAGGAGCCACTTCCCTCTATCAAACCAGCCCGACTCGGCACTGGTGCCACCTTTCATCTGGGAACCATCCTGGTATCGTGGATTTTCAGGAGCCAAGCCGGCCACTCCCAGCCACAGGCCCCAAACACAAACCACGGCCCTTTTTCCCTGGCAAAAAAAACTCACCCGGCCCGCTTCTGGCTGGCAGATTGCAGGAGCAATTCCCATACAAACCAGCCTATGGCACTGGTGCCAGTTTCATTGGGAACCCTTTCCCGGTATCGTGGATTTTCAGGAGCAGCGGCCCCCTCCCCGCCACAGGCCCCCCAACACAAACCACGGCCCTTTTTCCCCGGCAAAAAAAACCACCGCCTCCTTTGGCTGGCGATTGCACGAGCCCCTTTTCCCCTTCAAACAGCCCATTGCATGTGCCACCTTCTCTGGGAACCCTCCTGCGTATCGTGGATTTTCAGGACCCCGCCCGGGACTCCCAGCCCAGGCCCCCCCCACAAACCGGCCCTTTTCCCTGGAAGTAAAAATGACCTGCCCGTCATCTGGTGGCAGATTGCAGGAGCCCCTTGCCCCTTTTTCAATCCAGCCCCACCGGCATTGGCCCCCTTTCACCGGGAACCCTCCCGGTATCGTGGGTTTTAGGGCAGCCGGCCACTCCAGCCCCAGGCCCCAAAAAACCCGGCCCTTTTCCCTGGAAGTAAAATGACTGCCTTCGGGGTGGAGATTGCAGGGGGCCTTGCTTTCCCAACCAGCCCACTGCACTGGTGCCCCCTTTTATTTGGGAAACCCTCCCGGTATCGTGGGGTTTTTTGGGGGCCAGCGGCCCCTCCCAGCCCCAAAGGCCCCAACAAACCCCCGGCCCCTTTTTTTTTCCCGGGGGGAAGAAAACTACCTGCCCTTCCGGCTGGCGATTGCGGAGCCCCTTGCCTCTTCAACCGCCCCACTGGGACTGGTGCCCCT
>NW_026994659.1:0-5873 GCF_028769735.1 Zonotrichia leucophrys gambelii
ATCAACCAGCCCACTCGGCACTGGTGCCACCTTTCATCTGGGAACCATCCTGCGTATCGTGGATTTTCAGAGCCAGCCGCCACTCCCAGCCACAGGCCCCCAAAACACAAACCTACGGCCCTTTTCCCTGGAATAAAACTACCGCCCCGTCTCTGGCTGGCAGATTGCAGGAGCCACTTGCCCTCTATCAATCCAGCCCGACTGGCACTGGTGCCACCTTTCATCTGGAACCATCCTGCGTATCGTGGATTTTCAGGAGCCAGCCGGCCACTCCCAGCCACAGGCCCCCGAACACAAACCACGGCCCTTTTCCCTGCAAGAAAACTCACCCCCCGCTTCTGGCTGGCAGATTGCAGGAGCCACTTGCCTCTATCAAACCAGCCCGACTCGGCACTGGTGCCACCTTTCATCTGGGAACCATCCTGCGTATCGTGGATTTTCAGGAGCCAGCCGGCCACTCCCAGCCACAGGCCCCCGAACACAAACCACGGCCCTTTTCCCTGGAATAAAACTGACCTGCCCTCATCTGGCTGGCAGATTGCAGGAGCCACTTGCCTCTATCAAACCAGCCCGACTCGGCACTGGTGCCACCTTTCATCTGGGAACCATCCTGCGTATCGTGGATTTTCAGGAGCCAGCCGGCCACTCCCAGCCACAGGCCCCCAACACAAACTACGGCCCTTTTCCCTGGAAGTAAAACTGACCTGCCCGTCATCTGGCTGGCAGATTGCAGGAGCCTCTATCCCACTTGCCTCTATCAATCCAGCCCGACTGGCACTGGTGCCACCTTTCATCTGGGAACCATCCTGCGTATCGTGGATTTTCAGGAGCCAGCCGGCCACTCCCAGCCACAGGCCCCCGAACACAAACCACGGCCCTTTTCCCTGGCAAAAAAACTCACCCGCCCCGCTTCTGGCTGGCAGATTGCAGAGCCACTTGCCTCTATCAACCAGCCCGACTCGGCACTGGTGCCACCTTTCATCTGGGAACCATCCTGCGTATCGTGGATTTTCAGGAGCCAGCCGGCCACTCCCAGCCACAGGCCCCCGAACACAAACCACGGCCCTTTTCCCTGGCAACAAAACTACCGCCCGCATCTGGCTGGCAGATTGCAGGAGCCACTTGCCTCTATCAACCAGCCCGACTTGGCACTGGTGCCACCTTTCATCTGGGAACCATCCTGCGTATCGTGGATTTTCAGGAGCCAGCCGGCCACTCCCAGCCACAGGCCCCCGAACACAAACCACGGCCCTTTTCCCTGGAATAAAACTGACCTGCCCCTTCTGGCTGGCAGATTGCAGGAGCCACTTGCCTCTATCAAACCAGCCCGACTCGGCACTGGTGCCACCTTTCATCTGGGAACCATCCTGCGTATCGTGGATTTTCAGGAGCCAGCCGGCCACTCCCAGCCACAGCCCCCGAACACAAACTACGGCCCTTTTCCCTGGAAGTAAAACTGACCTGCCCATCATCTGGCTGGCAATTGCAGACCACTTGCTTATCAAACCAGCCCGACTGGCACTGGTGCCACCTTTCATCTGGGAACCATCCTGCGTATCGTGGATTTTCAGGAGCCAGCCGCCACTCCCAGCCACAGGCCCCCGAACACAAACACGGCCCTTTTCCCTGCAACAAAACTACCCCCCGCTTCTGGCTGGCAGATTGCAGGAGCCACTTGCCTCTATCAAACCAGCCCGACTCGGCACTGGTGCCACCTTTCATCTGGGAACCATCCTGCGTATCGTGGATTTTCAGGAGCCAGCCGGCCACTCCCAGCCACAGGCCCCAACACAAACACGGCCCTTTTCCCTGGAATAAAACTACCTCCCGCATCTGGCTGGCAGATTGCAGGAGCCACTTGCCTCTATCAATCCAGCCCGACTTTGGCACTGGTGCCACCTTTCATCTGGGAACCATCCTGCGTATCGTGGATTTTCAGGAGCCAGCCGGCCACTCCCAGCCACAGGCCCCCGAACACAAACTACGGCCCTTTTCCTGGAAGTAAAACTACCTGCCCGTCTCTGGCTGGCAGATTGCAGGAGCCACTTGCCTCTATCAAACCAGCCCGACTTGGCACTGGTGCCACCTTTCATCTGGGAACCATCCTGCGTATCGTGGATTTTCAGGAGCCAGCCGGCCACTCCCAGCCACAGGCCCCCAACACAAACCACGGCCCTTTTCCCTGGAAATAAAAACTGACCTGCCCTCATCTGGCTGGCAGATTGCAGGAGCCACTTGCCTCTATCAATCCAGCCCGACTCGGCACTGGTGCCACCTTTCATCTGGGAACCATCCTGCGTATCGTGGATTTTCAGGAGCCAGCCGGCCACTCCCAGCCACAGGCCCCCAAACACAAACCACAGCCCTTTTCCCTGCAAACAAAACTCACCCGCCCCGCTTCTGGCTGGCAGATTGCAGGAGCCACTTGCCTCTATCAAACCAGCCGACTGGCACTGGTGCCACCTTTCATCTGGGAACCATCCTGCGTATCGTGGATTTTCAGGAGCCAGCCGCCACTCCCAGCCACAGCCCCCAACACAAACCACGGCCCTTTTCCCTGGCAAAGAAAACTCACCGCCCCGCTTCTGGCTGGCAGATTGCAGGAGCCACTTCCCTCTATCAAACCAGCCCGACTGGCACTGTGCCACCTTTCATCTGGGAACCATCCTGCGTATCGTGGATTTTCAGAGCCAGCCGCCACTCCCAGCCACAGCCCCAACACAAAACACGGCCCTTTTCCCTGGAAGTAAAACTGACCTGCCCTCTCTGGCTGGCAGATTGCAGGAGCCACTTGCCTCTATCAAACCAGCCCGACTCGCACTGGTGCCACCTTTCATCTGGGAACCATCCTGCGTATCGTGGATTTTCAGAGCCAGCCGCCACTCCCAGCCACAGGCCCCCGAACACAAACACGGCCCTTTTCCCTGAGAATAAAACTGACCCCCTCATCTGCTGCAGATTGCAGGAGCCACTTGCCTCTATCAAACCAGCCCGACTCGGCACTGGTGCCACCTTTCATCTGGAACCATCCTGCGTATCGTGGATTTTCAGGAGCCAGCCGCCACTCCCAGCCACAGGCCCCCAACACAAACCACGGCCCTTTCCCTGGCAAAAAAACTGACCTCCCCCTTCTGCTGGCAGATTGCAGAGCCACTTGCCTCTATCAAACCAGCCCGACTCGCACTGTGCCACCTTTCATCTGGGAACCATCCTGCGTATCGTGGATTTTCAGGAGCCAGCCGCCACTCCCAGCCACAGCCCCAAACACAAACTACGCCCTTTTCCCTGAAGTAAAACTGACCTGCCCGTCATCTGGCTGCAGATTGCAGAGCCACTTGCCTCTATCAAACCACCCAGACTGCACTGGTGCCACCTTTCATCTGGAACCATCCTGCGTATCGTGGATTTTCAGGAGCCAGCCGGCCACTCCCAGCCACAGCCCCCAACACAAACCACGGGCCCTTTTCCCTGGAAAAAACTACCTGCCCCTCATCTGGCTGGCAGATTGCAGGAGACCACTTGCCTCTATCAATCCAGCCCGACTCGGCACTGGTGCCACCTTTCATCTGGAACCATCCTGCGTATCGTGGATTTTCAGGAGCCAGCCGGCCACTCCCAGCCACAGTCCCCCAAACAAAACTACGCCCTTTTCCCTGGAATAAAACTGACCTGCCCATCATCTGGCTGGCAGATTGCAGAGCCACTTGCCTCTATCAAACCAGCCCACTTGGCACTGGTGCCACCTTTCATCTGGAACCATCCTGCGTATCGTGGATTTTCAGGAGCCAGCCGGCCACTCCCAGCCACAGCCCCCAACAAAACTACGCCCTTTTCCCTGAAGTAAAACTGACCTGCCCATCTCTGGCTGGCAGATTGCAGGAGCCACTTGCTCTACAAACCAGCCCGACTTGGCACTGGTGCCACCTTTGTCTGGGAACCATCCAGCGTATTGTGGATTTTCAGGAGCCAGCCGGCCACTCCCAGCCACAGCCCCAAAAAATCTACGGCCCTTTTCCCTGGAAGAAAACTGACCTGCCCATCATCTGGCTGGCAGATTGCAGAGCCACTTGCTATATCAAACCAGCCCGACTCGGCACTGGTGCCACCTTTCATCTGGGAACCATCCTGCGTATCGTGGATTTTCAGGAGCCAGCCGGCCACTCCCAGCCACAGGCCCCCGAACACAAACCACGGCCCTTTTCCCTGAAGTAAAACTACCTGCCCCATTCTGGCTGGCAGATTGCAGAGCCACTTGCCTCTATCAAACCAGCCCGACTTGCACTGGTGCCACCTTTCATCTGGGAACCATCCTGCGTATCGTGGATTTTCAGGAGCCAGCCCCACTCCCAGCCACAGCCCCCAAACAAAACTACGGCCCTTTTCCCTGGAATAAAACTGACCTGCCCTCATCTGGCTGGCAGATTGCAGGAGCCACTTGCCTCTATCAAACCAGCCCGACTGGCACTGGTGCCACCTTTCATCTGGGAACCATCCTGCTATCGTGGATTTTCAGGAGCCAGCCGCCACTCCCAGCCACAGCCCCGAACACAAACCACGGCCCTTTCCCTGGAAAAAACTGACCTCCCTCATCTGGCTGGCAATTGCAGAGCCACTTGCCTCTATCAACCAGCCCGACTCGGCACTGGTGCCACCTTTCATCTGGAACCATCCTGCGTATCGTGGATTTTCAGGAGCCAGCCGGCCACTCCCAGCCACAGCCCCCAAACACAAACCACGGCCCTTTTCCCTGGAAGTAAAACTGACCTGCCCGTCATCTGCTGGCAGATTGCAGGAGCCACTTGCCTCTATCAATCCAGCCCACTGGCACTGGTGCCACCTTTCATCTGGAACCATCCTGCGTATCGTGGATTTTCAGGAGCCAGCCGGCCACTCCCAGCCACAGGCCCCCAACACAAACCACGGCCCTTTTCCCTGGAAGAAAACTGACCTGCCCGTCATCTGGCTGGCAGATTGCAGGAGCCACTTGCCTCTATCAACCAGCCCGACTCGGCACTGGTGCCACCTTTCATCTGGGAACCATCCTGCGTATCGTGGAATTTCAGGAGCCAGCCGGCCACTCCCAGCCACAGGCCCCCAACACAAACCACGGCCCTTTTCCCTGGAATAAAACTACCGCCCCACTTCTGGCTGGCAGATTGCAGGAGCCACTTGCCTCTATCAAACCAGCCCGACTCGCACTGGTGCCACCTTTCATCTGGGAACCATCCTGCGTATCGTGGATTTTCAGGACCAGCCGGCCACTCCCAGCCACAGGCCCCCAAAACAAACTACGGCCCTTTTCCCTGGAAGTAAAACGACCTGCCCTCTTCTGGCTGGCAGATTGCAGGAGCCACTTGCTCTATCAAACCAGCCCGACTCGGCACTGGTGCCACCTTTCATCTGGGAACCATCCTGCGTATCGTGGATTTTCAGGAGCCAGCCGCCACTCCCAGCCACAGGCCCCCAAACACAAACTACGGCCCTTTTCCCTGGAAGTAAAACTGACCTCCCGTCATCTGGCTGGCAGATTGCAGGAGCCACTTGCCTCTATCAACCACCCGACTCTGCACTGGTGCCACCTTTCATCTGGGAACCATCCTGCGTATCATGGATTTTCAGGAGCCAGCCGCCACTCCCAGCCACAGGCCCCCAAACACAAACCACGGCCCTTTTCCCTGAATAAAAACTACCGCCCGTCATCTGCTGGCAGATTGCAGAGCCACTTGCCTCTATCAAACCAGCCCGACTTGGCACTGGTGCCACCTTTCATCTGGAACCATCCTGCGTATCGTGGATTTTCAGGAGCCAGCCGGCCACTCCCAGCCACAGGCCCCGAACACAAACCACGGCCCTTTTCCCTGGCAAACAAAACT
>NW_026994660.1:0-5872 GCF_028769735.1 Zonotrichia leucophrys gambelii
TTTCACTGGGAACACCTTATGAACGATTTTCAGGACTCGCGCATTCCCATCAAGGCCACACAACCGGCCCTTCCCGGCAGAAACACCTACCCTGCCCAATGCAAATTACGCACCTTCCTAGAAACTCACCTGCCGCATCGCCAGCCAGGCATGTCACATCGACCCTGTCATTTGGCCGAGTACAACGCCCCAGGCAAAAACGCCTTCATAACTCCTTCACAGATGCAGGCACTCTACACCGCTGCGCACCACACCCGCGATCACACGCCTCCTAAACACCGCCTTCGGAACACCTTCTCAGCCGACTCTCACCCGGCTTTCTGATTTCGCGTCAGCCAGGCCCACAGCCCAAAACTACCGGAACGCCATGCTCTCATCAGCCAACCCTTGGCCTCATTGGATCGAGATAGCCCCCCCCCCCCCCCCCCCCCCCCCCCCCCCCCCCCCCCCCCCCCCCCCCCCCCCCCCCCCCCCCCCCCCCCCCCCCCCCCCCCCCCCCCCCCCCCCCCCCCCCCCCCCCCCCCCCCCCCCCCCCCCCCCCCCCCCCCCCCCCCCCCCCCCCCCCCCCCCCCCCCCCCCCCCCCCCCCCCCCCCCCCCCCCCCCCCCCCCCCCCCCCCCCCCCCCCCCCCCCCCCCCCCCCCCCCCCCCCCCCCCCCCCCCCCCCCCCCCCCCCCCCCCCCCCCCCCCCCCCCCCACAGGCCCCAAACAAAACTACGGCCTTTTCCCTGGAAGTAAAACTGACCTGCCCGTCATCTGGCTGGCAGATTGCAGGAGCCACTTGCCTCTATCAACCAGCCGACTGGCACTGGTGCCACCTTTCATCTGGGAACCATCCTGGTATCGTGGATTTTCGGAGCAGCCGGCCACTCCCAGCCACAGGCCCCGAAACAAACACGGCCCTTTTCCTGGCAAAAAACTACCCCCCCGCTTTGGCTGGCAGATTGCGGAGCCACTTCCTTTAAAACCAGCCCGACTGGCACTGGGCCACTTTCTGGAACCATCCTGCGTATCGTGGATTTTCAGGAGCAGCCGGCCACTCCAGCCAAGTCCCCAAAAAAAATACGGCCCTTTTCCTGGAATAAAACGACCTGCCCATCATCTGGCTGGCAATTGCAGAGCCACTTGGTATATCAACAGCCCACTGGCATGGTGCCACCTTTCATCTGGGAACCATCCTGCTATCGTGGATTTTCAGGAGCCAGCCGGCCACTCCCAGCCACAGGCCCCGAACACAAACACGGCCTTTTCCCTGGAAGAAAACTACCGCCCGTCTCTGGCTGGCAGATTGCAGGAGCCACTTGCCTCTATCAATCCACCGACTCGGCACGGTGCCCCTTTATCTGGGAACCATCCTGCGTATCGTGGATTTCAGGAGCCAGCCGCCACTCCAGCCACAGGCCCCAACACAAACCACGGCCCTTTTCCTGGAAGTAAAACTGACCTGCCCTCTCTGGCTGGCAGATTGCAGGAGCCACTTCCTCTATCAATCCACCCGACTCGGACTGTGCCACTTTCATCTGGGAACCATCTGCGTATCGTGGATTTTCAGGAGCCAGCCGGCCACTCCCAGCCACAGGCCCCCAAAAAACCACGGCCCTTTCCCTGGAAAAAACTACCGCCCCGCTTCTGGCTGGCAGATTGCAGGAGCCACTTCCTCTATCAACCACCGACTGGCACTGGTGCCACCTTCATCTGGGAACCATCCTGTATCGTGGATTTTCAGGAGCCACGGCCACTCCCAGCCACAGCCCCAACAAAACACGGCCCTTTTCCCTGGAATAAAATGACCTGCCCTCATCTGGCTGGCAGATTGCAGGACCACTTGCCTCTATCAAACAGCCCGACTGGCACTGGTGCCACCTTTCATCTGGAACCATCCTGCGTACGTGATTTCAGAGCCAGCCGGCCACTCCCACCACAGGCCCCAAACACAAACCACGGCCCTTTCCCTGGCAAAAAACTACCCGCCCGCTTCGGCGGCAGATTGCAGGAGCCTTCCTCTATCAACCACCCGACTCGCACTGGGCCACCTTTCATCTGGGAACCATCCGGTATCGTGGATTTTCAGGAGCCACCGGCCACCCCAGCCAAGGCCCCCAAACAAAACACGGCCCTTTTCCCTGAAAAAACTACCGCCCCTCTGGCTGGCAGATTGCAGGACCACTTCCTCTATCAACCAGCCCGACTGCATGGTGCCACCTTTCATCTGGGAACCATCCTGCGTATCGTGGATTTTCAGGAGCCAGCCGGCCACTCCCAGCCACGGCCCCCAACACAAACCGGCCCTTTTCCTGAAAAACTACCCCGTTCTGGTGGCAGATTGCGGAGCCACTTCTCTATCAACCAGCCCGACTGGACTGGTCCACCTTTTGGGAACCATCTCGTATGTGATTTCAGGGCCAGCCGCCACTCCCGCCACAGCCCAAAAAATACTACGCTCCGAAATACCGCCCTTCTATTCGACCTTTCTATCAACCCGATTGCAGGTGCACCTTTCATCTGGGAACCATCCTGCGTATCGTGGATTTTCAGGAGCCAGCCGGCCACTCCCAGCCACAGGCCCCCAAAACAAACCACGGCCCTTTTCCCTGGCAAAAAAACTACCTGCCCGCTTCTGGCTGGCAGATTGCAGGAGCCACTTGCCTCTATCAAACCAGCCCGACTCGGCACTGGTGCCACCTTTCATCTGGGAACCATCCTGCGTATCGTGGATTTTCAGGAGCCAGCCGGCCACTCCCAGCCACAGGCCCCCAAACACAAACTACGGCCCTTTCCCTGGAATAAAACTGACCTGCCCGTCATCTGGCTGGCAGATTGCAGAGCCACTTGCCTCTATCAAATCCAGCCCACTGGCACTGGTGCCACTTTCATCTGGGAACCATCCTGCGTATCGTGGATTTTCAGGAGCCAGCCGGCCACCCCAGCCACAGGCCCCAAACACAAACTACGGCCCTTTTCCCTGGAAGTAAAACTGACCTGCCCGTCATCTGGCTGGCAGATTGCAGGAGCCACTTGCCTCTATCAACCAGCCCGACTTGGCACTGGTGCCACCTTTCATCTGGGAACCATCCTGCGTATCGTGGATTTTCAGGAGCCAGCCGGCCACTCCCAGCCACAGGCCCCCAAACAAAACTACGGCCCTTTTCCCTGGCAACAAAACTACCCCCCCCCCCTTCTGGCTGGAAGATTGCAGGAGCCACTTCCTCTATCAAACCAGCCCGACTCGGCACTGGTGCCACCTTTCATCTGGGAACCATCCTGCGTATCGTGGATTTTCAGGAGCCAGCCGGCACTCCACCACAGGCCCCAAACAAAACTACGGCCCTTTTCCTGGAATAAAACTGACCTGCCCTTCTGGCTGGCAGATTGCAGGAGCCACTTGCCTCTATCAAACCAGCCGACTGGCACTGGTGCCACCTTCATCTGGGAACCATCCTGCGTATCGTGGATTTTCAGGAGCCAGCCGGCCACTCCCAGCCACAGGCCCCAAAAAGCCTTTTCCCTGAAAAACCCCCCGCTTCTGGTGCAGATTGCAGAGCCACTGCCTCTATCAAACCAGCCGACTGCACTGGTGCCACCTTTCACTGGGAACCATCCTGCGTATCGTGATTTTCAGGAGCCACGGCCACCCCAGCACAGGCCCCAAACAACACGGCTTTCCCTGAAGTAAAATGACCTGCCGCTCTGCTGGCAATGCAGGAGCACTTGCCTCTATCAACCAGCCGACTTGGCACTGTGCCACCTTTCATCTGGGAACCATCCGCGTATGTGATTTTCAGAGCCAGCCGCCACCCAGCCACAGGCCCGAAACAACCACGGCCCTTTTCCTGAAAAACTACCTCCCTCTGGCTGGCAGATTGCAGAGCCACTTGCCTCTAAACCAGCCCGACTGGACTGGCCACTATCTGGAACCATCCCGTATGGGATTTCAGGAGCCAGCCGCATCGCCACAGGCCCCCAACACAAACTACGGCCCTTTTCCCTGGAAGTAAAACTGACCTGCCCGTCATCTGGCTGGCAGATTGCAGGAGCCACTTGCCTCTATCAAACCAGCCCGACTGTGCACTGGTGCCACCTTTCATCTGGGAACCATCCTGCGTATCGTGGATTTTCAGGAGCCAGCCGGCCACTCCCAGCCACAGGCCCCCGAACACAAAACCACGGCCCTTTTCCCTGGAAGAAAACTGACCTGCCCGTCTCTGGCTGGCAGATTGCAGGAGCCACTTGCCTCTATCAAACCAGCCCGACTCGGCACTGGTGCCACCTTTCATCTGGGAACCATCCTGCGTATCGTGGATTTTCAGGAGCCAGCCGGCCACTCCCAGCCACAGGCCCCCAACACAAACCTACGGCCCTTTTCCCTGGAAATAAAACTCGACCCTGCCCGTCATCTGGCTGGCAGATTGCAGGAGCCACTTCCTCTATCAAACCAGCCCGACTCGGCACTGGTGCCACCTTTCATCTGGGAACCATCCTGGTATCGTGGATTTTCAGGAGCCAGCCGGCCACTCCCAGCCACAGGCCCCCGAACACAAACTACGGCCCTTTTCCCTGGAAGTAAAACTGACCTGCCCGTCATCTGGCTGGCAGATTGCAGGAGCCACTTGCCTCTATCAATCCAGCCCGACTTGGCACTGGTGCCACCTTTCATCTGGGAACCATCCTGCGTATCGTGGATTTTCAGGAGCCAGCCGGCCACTCCCAGCCACAGGCCCCCGAACACAACCACGGCCCTTTTCCCTGGCAAAAACTACCGCCACGTTCTGGCTGGCAGATTGCAGAGCCACTTGCCTCTATCAAACCAGCCCGACTTGGCACTGGTGCCACCTTTCATCTGGGAACCATCCTGCGTATCGTGGATTTTCAGGAGCCAGCCGGCCACTCCCAGCCACAGGCCCCCGAACACAAACCACGGCCCTTTTCCCTGGAAAGAAAAACGACCTGCCCCGCATCTGGCTGGCAGATTGCAGGAGCCACTTCCTCTATCAAACCAGCCCGACTCGGCACTGGTGCCACCTTTCATCTGGGAACCATCCTGCGTATCGTGGATTTTCAGGAGCCAGCCGGCCACTCCCAGCCACAGGCCCCCAAACACAAAACTACGGCCCTTTTCCCTGGAATGTAAAACTGACCTGCCCTCATCTGGCTGGCAGATTGCAGGAGCCACTTGCCTCTATCAATCCAGCCCGACTTGGCACTGGTGCCACCTTTCATCTGGGAACCATCCTGCGTATCGTGGATTTTCAGGAGCCAGCCGGCCACTCCCAGCCACAGGCCCCCAAAACACAAACACGGCCCTTTTCCCTGGAATAAAACTGACCTGCCCGATCATCTGGCTGGCAGATTGCAGGAGCCACTTGCCTCTATCAAACCAGCCCGACTCGGCACTGGTGCCACCTTTCATCTGGGAACCATCCTGCGTATCGTGGATTTTCAGGAGCCAGCCGGCCACTCCCAGCCACAGGCCCCCGAAACACAAACCACGGCCCTTTTCCCTGGAAGTAAAACTGACCTGCCCGTCATCTGGCTGGCAGATTGCAGGAGCCACTTGCCTCTATCAATCCAGCCCGACTCGGCACTGGTGCCACCTTTCATCTGGGAACCATCCTGCGTATCGTGGATTTTCAGGAGCCAGCCGGCCACTCCCAGCCACAGGCCCCAACACAAACTACGGCCCTTTTCCCTGGAAGTAAAACTGACCTGCCCGTCATCTGGCTGGCAGATTGCAGGAGCCACTTGCCTCTATCAATCCAGCCCGACTCGGCACTGGTGCCACCTTTCATCTGGGAACCATCCTGCGTATCGTGGATTTTCAGGAGCCCGCCGGCCACTCCCAGCCACAGGCCCCCGAACACAAACCACGGCCCTTTT
>NW_026994661.1:0-5867 GCF_028769735.1 Zonotrichia leucophrys gambelii
CAGGGGAAAAGGGCCGTGTTTTTGTTTTGGGGGCCCGTGGTGGGAGTGGGGGCGGCTCCCGAAATCCACAAAACGCAGGGGGTTCCAGAGAAAGTGGCACCATCCAGTCGGGGTGGTTGATAGAGGAAGTGGCCCGCAAACTGCCAGCCAGAGAGGGCGGTAGTTTTATTCCGGAAAAGGGTGTTTGTGTTTGGGGGCCTGTGGGGGGGAGTGGCCGGGCTCCTGAAAATTAAAATAGCAGGATGGTTCCCAGATGAAATTGGACCAGTCCAGTCGGGTGGTTGATAGAGGGAAGTGGCTCCTGCAATCTGCCAGCCAGAAAAAGGGCGGGTAGTTTTTCTTTCCGGGGAAAAGGGCCCTGTTTGTGTTCGGGGGCCTGGGCTGGGAGTGCCCTGGCTCCCGAAAATACGAACGAGGATGGTTCCCAGATGAAAGGTGGGGCCCGTTTCGGTCAGGCTGGAAATTTATAAGGCAAGGGCCCTGCAATCTGCCAGCCAAAGAGGGCAGTTTAGTTTTTACTTCCAGGGAAAAAGGCCATAGTTTTTTGTTTGGGGGCCTGTGGCTGGGAGTGGGCCCGCGGCTCCGAAAAAACCACGATCCGGAGGTTCCCAAAGAAAGGTGGCACCCGTGCCCCAGTCGGGTGGATTGATAGAGGCAAGTGGCTCCCGCAATTGCCAGCCCGATGAGGGATCAGTTTTTTTCTTCCAGGGGAAAAAGGGCGTGTTTGTGTTTGGGGGCCCGTGGTGGGAGTGCCGGGTGGTCCTGAAAAAACCCCGATACCAGGTGGGTTTCCCCAAAGAAAAGGGGGCCCAGCCCGGTGGGTGGTTTTATGAGGGAAGGGCTCCTCAATCTGCCAGCCAAAGGGGCGGGGGAGTTTCTTTCCCGGGAAAAAGGCCGTGGTTTTTGTTCGGGGGGCCCGTGGCTGGGAGTGGGGCCCGGGTGGTCCTGAAAAAAACGATACGCAGGATGGTTCCCCCATGAAAGGGGGACCAGTGCAGTGGGGCTGGTAAAAGAGCAATGGGCTCCTGCAAACTGCCCCCAGAGAGGGGGGGTATTTTTCTTCCAGGAAAAGGGCGGTTTTGTTTTGGGGGCCTTGGCTGGGGGTGGCCGGTGGCTCCTGAAAAACCCGATACGCAGGGTGGTTCCCCGATGAAAGGTGGGACCATGCATCGGCTGGATTGATAAAGGCAAGTGGTCCTCAAATCTGCCCCAGAGGGGCAGGCAGTCTTACTTCCCGGGAAAAGGGCCGTGTTTTTTTCGGGGGCCTGTGGCTGGGGGGTGGCCGGGTGGGCCCCGAAAATCCCCGATACGCAGGATGGGTTTCCCCGATGAAAGGGGCACCAGTGTGATCGGCTGGTTGATGAGCAAGTGGCTCCGCAATCTGCCAGCCAGAGAGGGGAGGGCAGCTTATTCCCGGAAAAGGGGGGCCCTGTTTGTGTTTGGGGGGCCCGTGGTGGAGTGGCCGGCGGCTCCCGAAAATCCCCGATACGCAGGATGGTTCCCAATGAAAGGTGGCACCAGTCCGGTCGGCTGGGGTTTATAGAGGCAAGTGGGTCCGCAAACTGCCAGCCAGAGCGGGGGGGGGTAGTTTTCTTTCAGGGGAAAAAAGGGGCCGTGGTTTTTGTTGGGGGCCTGGGGGGAGTGGCCCGGCGGCTCCTGAAAATCCACAACGCAGGATGGTTCCCAATGAAAGGGGGCACCAGTCCAGTCGGGCTGGTTTTAAGAGGAAAATGGGTCCCCGCATCTGCCCCGCCAAAGGGGGGGTGTTTTATTCCAGGGAAAAGGGGCCTGTTTGTGTTTTGGGGGGTGGGTGGGGGGGGGCCGGCGGCCCGAAAAACCACATACGCAGGATGGTTTTCCCGATGAAAGGGGGCACCATCCCATGGGGGTGGTTTTATAGAGGGAATGGCTCGCAATCGCAGCCAGAAGCGGGCGGGGGAGTTTTTCTTTCCCGGAAAAGGCCGTGGTTTTTGTTGGGGGCCTTGGCTGGGAGGGGCCGGGTGGCTCCTGAAAAAACCCCGATAGCAGGGTGGTTCCCCGATGAAAAGGTGGGACCCGGGGCGGTCGGGCTGGGTTTATAGAGGGAAGTGGGCCCCCAAATTTCAGCCAGATGGGGCAGGGCAGTTTTTACTTCCAGGGAAAAGGGGCCTATTTGTTTGGGGGGCCCGTGGTGGGAGTGGGCCGGGCTCCTGAAAACCAGATACGCGGAGGTTCCCAGATAAAGGGGCACCATCCATCGGGGTGGGTTTTATAGAGGGAATGTCTCCTGCAATTGCCAGCAGAAGGGGGCGGGTGAGTTTTCTTTGCCCGGGAAAAGGGCCGGGGGTTTGTGTTTGGGGCCCGTGGGTGGCAGTGGCCGCGGCTCCTGAAAATCCACGATACCAGGATGGTTTCCCGATGAAAGGGGGGCACCCTGCTAAGTCGGGCTGGGTTGATAGAGGCAATGGCTCCCGCAACTGCCAGCAGATACCCGGCAGGGCAGTCTTTTCTTCCCGGGAAAATGGCCGTAGTTTTTGTTTGGGGGCTGTGACTGGAGTGGCCGCGGTACTGAAAAACCAATACGCAGGATGGTTTCCCAGATGAAAGGGGCACCAGTGTGAGTCAGGGTGGGTTGATAGGCAAGTGGCTCCTGCAATCTGCCAGCCAAAGATGGGCCGGTCAGTTTTAATTCCAGGGAAAATGGCCATAGTTGTGTTTGGGGGGCCGTGGCTGGAGTGGCCCCTGGTTCCCGAAATCCAGATACGCAGGAGGTTCCCAATGAAAGGGAAACCCGTGCCAAGTGGGCTGGATTGAAGAGGCAAGGGCTCCTGCAATTGCCACCAGATACGGGCAGGTCAGTCTTACTTTTCCCGGGGAAAAAGGGGCCCTAGTTTTTGTTTCGGGGGCCTGTGGCTGGAGTGGCCCGGGTGGCTCCTGAAAAAACCCCGTAGCGGATTTTCCCCATGAAGGTGGGACCATGTCGGTGGGCTGGATTTTATAAGGCAAGTGGCTCCTGCAATCTGCACCAATGACGGCAGGTAGTTTTACTTCCCGGAAAATGGGCCCTAGTTGGTTTTGGGGGCCTGTGGGTGGGATGGCCGGCTGTTCCCGAAAATCCCCGATACCAGGGTGGTTTCCAATGAAAAAGGGGGCACCATGTCGAGTGGGGTGGATTGATAGAGGCAAGTGGTCCTGCAATCTGCCCGCCCGAAGCGGGGGGGTTGTTTTTTTCTTTCCAGGGAAAAGGGGCCCTGGGTTTGTGTTGGGGGGGCCCGTGGGGGCAGTGGCCGGCTGGGTCCTGAAAACCACGATACGCAGGATGGTTTCCCCGATGAAAGGTGGCACCAGTGCCAAGTCGGGCTCATTTATAAGGCAAGTGGCTCCCGCAATCTGCCCCCAAAAAATGACGGGCAGGGCAGTTTTACTACCAGGGGAAAAAGGGGGGTAGTTTTTGTTTTGGGGGGTTTTGGGTGGGAGTGGCCGCTGGGTCCTAAAACCACATACCCAGGATGGTTCCCCCGATGAAAGGTGGCACCAGTGTCGGTCGGGCTGGATTGATGAGGGAAGGGCTCCCGCAATCTGTCACCAGATGACGGCAGGGCATCTTTCTTCCGGGAAAAGGGCCGTAGTTTTTTGGGTTTTGGGGGGGGTGTGGGGGGAGGGCCGGTGGGTCCTGAAAATCCCGATACGCAGGATGGTTCCCCGATGAAAGGTGGCACCAGTGGAGGGGGGTGGTTGATAGAGGCAAGTGGCCCTCATCCCCCAGCAAGAGGGCGGCTTTTTTTCCAGGGGAAAAGGCCGTTGTGTTTTGGGGGCCTGTGGGTGGAGTGGCCGGTGGCTCCTAAAATCCACGATACGCAGGATGGTTCCCCCCGAAAAGGTGGCACCAAACAGTCGGGGTGGTTTTTTAAAAAGGGGAAATGCTCCGAATCTGCCAGCCAGAACGGGGGGGGTAGTTTTTCTTTTTCCCGGGAAAAAAAGGGCCGTGGGTTTTGTTCGGGCCGGGCTGGAGGCGGGTGGCTCCTGAAAATCCACATACGCAGGATGGTTCCAGATGAAAGGGTTGGGACCATGCCGAGTCGGGGTGGATTGAAGAGGGAAATGTCCCCCGCAATCTGCAGCCCGAGAGGGCGGTCAGTTTTATTCCAGGGAAAAGGCCCTATTTGTTTTTGGGGGGGCCTGGGCTGGGGGGCCGGCTGGCCCGAAAATCCAAATACGCGGATGGTTCCCAGAGAAAGGTGGGGACATGCCAGTCGGGCTGGATTTATAGAGGGAAAGGCTCCTGCAATCTCCAGCCCAAAAACGGGGGGGTGGGTTTTCTTTCCCGGGAAAAGGGCCTGTTTGTTTTTGGGGGGGGCCTTTTGGCTTGAGTGGCCGGGTGGGTCTGAAAATCCCGATAGCAGGATGGTTCCCAGAGAAAGGTGGGACCATCTTGGGGTGGTTTATAGAGGAAATGCTCCCGCAATCTGCCAGCCAGAAGCCGGGCGGGTTTTTTTTCCAGGGAAAAGGGGGTGTTTTTGTTCGGGGGCGTGCTGGGAGTGGCGGCTGGCTCGAAAATCCACAAAAAGCAGGATGGTTCCCGATGAAAGGGGGCACCGTGCATAGGGGGGATTGATAGAGGAAGGGCTCCTGCAATTGCCACCAGATGACGGGGCAGGTCGTTTACTCCCGGGAAAAGGGCCAGTTTTTTTGGGTTGGGGGCCCGTGGCTGGGAGTGGCCGGCTGGCTCCCGAAAATCCACATACGCAGGATGGTTTTCCCAAAGAATGGGGCCCGCGAGTCGGGTGGTTTTTTGAGGAAGTGGGCCCTGCAATCTGCAGCCCAAAAACGGGGGGGTAGTTTTCTTCCGGGGAAAAAAACCCTTTTTGTTTGGGGCCTTGGTGGGGGTGGGGGGCTGGTTTCCGAAAAACCCCAACCCGGATGGTTCCGTGAAAGGTTTGGGACCCGTGTCGAGTCGGGCTGGAGATAGAGGGAAATGGCTCCCCAATCTGCCCGCCAAAAACGGGGGGGGTGTTTTCTTTCCCCCGGGAAAAGGGCCGTGGGTTTTTGTTTTTGGGGGGCCCGTGGCTGGGGGGGGCCGGTGGGTCCTGAAAATCCACGATACCAGGATGGTTCCCAGATGAAAAAGGGCACCAGTCCAAATCGGGGTGTTGATAGAGGAAGTGGGTCCTGCAATCTGCCAGCCAAGCGGGCGGGTTTTCTCCAGGAAAAGGGCCCTGTTTTTTTTTGGGGGCCCGTGGCTGGGAGGGCCGGCTGGCTCCTGAAAATCCACGATACGCAGGGTGGTTCCAGATGAAAGGGGGGCACCGTGTCGAGTCGGGCGGATTAAGGGCAAGTGGGTCCTGCAACGCCCCAGATGAGGGCGGTCTTTTTACTTCCCGGGAAAAAGGGGCCCTAGTTTGTGTTTGGGGGGGCCCGTGGCTGGAGTGGCCCGGGGGCTCCCCGAAAATCCCGTACGAGGTGGTTCCCCGTAAAGGTGGGCACCAGTGTCGGTCGGGCGGATTGATGAGGGAAGTGGGGTCCCCGCTCCTGTCGCCAGATGACGGGCGGTATTTTTACTTCCCGGGAAAATGGGCCCTACTTGTGTTTTTGGGGGCCCTTTTGGGTGGGAGTGGGGCCCGGGTGGTCCTGAAAATCCACGATACGAGAGGTTCCCCGATGAAAAGGGGGCACCAATACCGGTCAGGGTGGTTTGATAGAGGGGAAATGTCTCCTGCAATCTGCCCGCCAGAAGCGGGGCGGGGGAGTTTTCTTTGCCAGGGAAAAAAGGGGCCCTGGTTGGGGTTCGGGGCCTGTGGCGGGGTGGCCGGCTGGCTCCTGAAAATCCTAAAAGCAGGGTGTTCCAGATGAAAGGTGGCACCGTGCCCCGTCGGGGGGTTTGGGGAAAA
>NW_026994662.1:0-5867 GCF_028769735.1 Zonotrichia leucophrys gambelii
CATCAAACTGCCCTACTGGCACTGGTGCCACTTTCATCTGGGAACCATCCTGCGTATGTGGATTTTCAGGAGCCAGCCGGCCACTCCCACCACAAGCCCCAAACAAACACGGCCCTTTTCCCTGGAATAAACTGACCGCCCGCTCTGCTGGCAGATTGCAGGAGCACTCCCTCTCAATCCAGCCGACTCGGACTGTGCCACCTTTCATCGAACATCCGCTACTGGTTTCAGGACACGCACCCCGCCCCGAACAAACAGCCTTCCCTCAACAAAACTACGCCCGCTCTGGCTGCAGATTGCAGGACACTCCTTCAAACCGCATCCACGTCCCTCACTGACCTCCGCTTCTGATTTTAGGAGCCACCGGCCATCAGCCAGGCCCACAACAGCCTCTGGATAAAACGACCTCCTCTTCTGCTGAGATCAGAACCACTGCCCTCAACCAGCCACTGGCTGTCATCGACCCGCTGGGATTCAGGACCTCCACCAGCCCGACAAACGGCTTCCGAAACGCCCGCCGCGCAGCAAGCTTCCTTCGTGCGGGCCACTTTCATTGGGAACCATCGCTATCTGATCAGACCAGCCGGCACTCCCACCAAGGCCCCGACACAACACGCCCTTCCTGGCAAACAAAATACCCGCCTTTGCGGCAGATGAACACTCCCATCAACGCCGATGGAGGTGCACTCTCTGCTTGGCACTGGTGCACCTTTCATCGGGAACCATCCTGGTATCGTGGATTTTCAGGAGCAGCCGGCCACTCCCAGCCACAGGCCCCGAACAAAACCACGGCCTTTTCTGGAAAAACACCCGCCGCTCTGGCTGCAGATTGCAGGCCACTTGCTCTATCAAACCAGCCGACTGGCACTGGTGCACTTTTCTGGAACCATCCGCGTATCTGATTTCAGGAGCCAGCCGCCACTCCCACCACAGCCCAACAAACACGGCCCTTTCCCTGGAAAAAACCACCCCGCTCTGGCTGAGATTGCAGACCATTCCTCTATCAACCAGCCACTGCACTGGTGCCACTTTCATCGGAACCATCCTGCGTATCGTGATTTCAGAGCCAGCCGGCACTCCAGCACAGGCCCAAAAAACACGGCCTTTCCCTGAAAAAAACTACCGCCCCTTCTGCTGGCAGATTGCAGAGCCATTCCTATCAAACCGCCCGACTGGACTGGTGCACCTTTCTGGGAACCATCCTCGTATGTGGATTTTCAGGAGCCAGCCGGCCACTCCAGCCACAGCCCCCAAAAAACACGGCCCTTTCCCTGAAAAAACTACCGCCCTCTGGCTGCAGATGCAGACCACTTCTCTATCAAACAGCCATGCACTGGTGCCACCTTCATCTGGAACCATCCTGCGTATCGGGATTTTCAGGAGCCAGCGCCACTCCAGCCACAGGCCCCAACACAAACACGGCCTTTTCCGGAAAACTAGCCCGTTCTGGCTGGCAGATTGCAGAGCCACTTCCCTTATCAACACGACTCGCACTGTGCACTTTATCTGGGAACCATCCTGCGTATCGTGGTTTTCGACCAGCCGCCACCCCACACAGGCCCCAACAAACACGCCTTTCCTGGAATAAAACTACCCCCGCTTCTGGCTGGCAGATTGCAGGACACTTCTCTATCAAACCGCCCGACTGCACTGTGCCACCTTTTTGGAACCATCCTGCTTCGGATTTCAGGAGCAGCCGGCACTCCAGCCACAGCCCAAAAAACACGGCCTTTCCTGAAAAAACGACCCCTTCTGGCTGCAATTGCAGACACTTGCCTCTCAAACCAGCCCGACTGCACTGGTGCCACCTTTCATCTGGGAACCATCCTGCGTATCGTGGATTTTCAGAGCCAGCGGCCACTCCCAGCCACAGGCCCCCGAACACAAACCACGGCCCTTTCCCTGGAATAAAACTCAACCTGCCCTTCTGGCTGGCAGATTGCAGAGCCACTTCCCTCTATCAACCAGCCGACTTGGCACTGGTGCCACTTTCATCTGGGAACCATCCTGCGTATCGTGGATTTTCAGGAGCCAGCCGGCCACTCCCAGCCACAGGCCCCCAACAAAACACGGCCCTTTCCCTGGAATAAAACCACCCCCTCTTCTGCTGGCAGATTGCAGACCACTTGCCTCTATCAAACCAGCCCGACTGGCACTGGTGCCACCTTTCATCTGGGAACCATCCTGCGTATCGTGGATTTTCAGGAGCCAGCCGGCCACTCCCAGCCACAGGCCCCAAAACAAACTACGGCCCTTTTCCCTGGCAAAAAACACCGCCCGCTCTGGCTGGCAGATTGCAGGAGCCACTTCCTCTATCAAACCAGCCACTGGCACTGGTGCCACCTTTCATCTGGGAACCATCCTGCGTATCGTGGATTTCAGGAGCCAGCCGGCCACTCCCAGCCACAGGCCCCGAACACAAACACGGCCTTTTCCCTGAAAAAACACCCCCCCGCTTCTGGCTGGCAGATTGCAGGAGCATTCCTCTACAGCCGACTGGCACTGGTGCCACCTTTCATCTGGGAACCATCCTGCGTATCGTGGATTTTCAGGAGCCAGCCGGCCACTCCCAGCCACAGCCCCCGAAACAAAACTACGGCCCTTTTCCTGGAATAAACCACCCTGCCCATCTTCTGGCTGGCAGATTGCAGGAGCCACTTGCCTCTATCAACCAGCCCGACTTGGCACTGGTGCCACCTTTCATCTGGGAACCATCCTGCGTATTGTGGATTTTCCGGAGCCAACTGGCCACTCCCAGCCACAGGCCCCCGAACACAAACACGGCCCTTTTCCCTGGCAAAAAAACTACCCGCCCCGCTTCTGGCTGGCAGATTGCAGGAGCCACTTGCCCTCTATCAAACCAGCCCGACTTGGCACTGGTGCCACCTTTCATCTGGGAACCATCCTGCGTATCGTGGATTTTCAGGAGCCAGCCGGCCACTCCCAGCCACAGGCCCCAACACAAAACTACGCCCTTTTCCCTGGAATAAAACTGACCTGCCCGTCATTCTGGCTGGCAGATTGCAGGAGCCACTTGCCTCTATCAAACCAGCCCGACTTGGCACTGGTCCCACCTTTCATCTGGGAACCATCCTGCGTATCGTGGATTTTCAGGAGCCAGCCGGCCATTCCAGCCACAGGCCCCCAAACACAAACCACGGCCCTTTTCCCTGGAAGTAAAACTGACCCGCCCTGCTTCTGGCTGGCAGATTGCAGGAGCCACTTCCTCTATCAATCCAGCCCGACTCGGACTGGTGCCACCTTTCATCTGGGAACCATCCTGCGTATCGTGGATTTTCAGGAGCCAGCCGGCCACTCCCAGCCACAGGCCCCCGAAACAAAACCACGGCCCTTTTCCCTGGCAAACAAAACTACCGCCCCGCTTCTGGCTGGCAGATTGCAGGAGCCACTGTCCTATCAAACCAGCCCGACTGGCACTGGTGCAACCTTTCATCTGGGAACCATCCTGCGTATCGTGGATTTTCAGGAGCCAGCCGGCCACTCCCAGCCACAGGCCCCCAAACACAAACTACGGCCCTTTTCCCTGGAATGAAAACTGACCTGCCCTCAGTCTGGCTGGCAGATTGCAGGAGCCACTTGCCTCTATCCAACCAGCCCGACTCGGCACTGGTGCCACCTTTCATCTGGGAACCATCCTGCGTATCGTGGATTTTCAGGAGCCAGCCGGCCACTCCCAGCCACAGGCCCCCGAACACAAACCACGGCCCTTTTCCCTGCAAACAAAACTCACCCGCCCCGCTTCTGGCTGGCAGATTACAGGAGCCACTTCCCCATATCAAACCAGCCCGACTCGGCACTGGTGCCACCTTTCATCTGGGAACCATCCTGTGTATCGTGGATTTTCAGGAGCCAGCCGGCCACTCTCAGCCACAGGCCCCCGAACACAAACCACGGCCCTTTTCCCTGGCAAACAAAACTAACCCACCCCGCTTCTGGCTGGCAGATTGCAGGAGCCATTTGCCTCTATCAAACCAGCCCGACTTGGCACTGGTGCCACCTTGGGTCTCGGAGCCATCCTGCGTATTGTGGATTTTCAGGGGCCAGCCGGCCACTCCCAGCCACATGTCCCCAAATAAAATCTACGGCCCTTTTCCCTGGAAGTAAAACTGACATGCCCATTCTCTGGCTGGCACACTGCAGCAGCCACTTGGTAATATCAAACCTGCCCAACTTGACACTGGTGCCACCTTTCATCTGGGAACCATCCTGCGTATCGTGGATTTTCAGGAGCCAGCCGGCCACTCCCAACCACAGGCCCCCGAACACAAACCACGGCCCTTTTCCCTGGCAAACAAAACTCACCCGCCCCGCTTCTGGCTGGCAGATTGCAGTGCCACTTCCCCATATCATACCAGCCCGACTCGTCACTGGTGCAACCTTTCATCTGGGAACCATCCTGCGTATCGTGGATTTTCAGGAGCCAGCCAGCCACTCCCAGCCACAGGTCCCCAAACACAGGCCCCGCTTCTGGCTGGCAGATTACAGGAGCCACTTCCCCATATCAAACCAGCCCGACTCGGCACTGGTGCCACCTTTCATCTGGGAACCATCCTGCGTATCGTGGATTTTCAGGAGCCAGCCGGCCACTCTAGCCACAGGCCCCCGAACACAAACCACGGCCCTTTTCCCTGGTAAACAAAACTAACCCACCCCGCTTCTGGCTGGAAGATTGCAGGAGCCATTTGCCTCTATCAAACCAGCCCGACTTGGCACTGGTGCCACCTTGGGTCTGGGAGCCATCCTGCGTAGTGTGGATTTTCAGGGGCCAGCCGGCCACTCCCAGCCACATGTCCCCAAATAAAATCTACGGCCCTTTTCCCAGGAAGTAAAACTGACATGCCCATTCTCTGGCTGGCACACTGCAGCAGACACTTGGTAATATCAAACCTGCCCAACTTGGCACTGGTGCCACCTTTCATCTGGGAACCATCCTGCGTATCGTGGATTTTCAGGAGCCAGCCGGCCACTCCCAGCCACAGGCCCCCGAACACAAACCACGGCCCTTTTCCCTGGCAAACAAAACTCACCCGCCCCGCTTCTGGCTGGCAGATTGCAGTGCCACTTCCCCATATCAAACCAGCCCGACTCGGCACTGGTGCAACCTTTCTTCTGGGAACCATCCTGCGTATCGTGGATTTTCAGGAGCCAGCCGGCCACTCCCAGCCACAGGCCCCAAACACAAACTACGGCCCCTTTCCCTGGAATTAAAACAGACCTGCCCGTCATCTGGCTGGCAGATTGCAGGAGCCACTTGCCTCTATCAAACCAGCCCGACTTGGCACTGGTGCCACCTTTCATCTGGGAACCATCCTGCGTATCGTGGATTTTCAGGAGCCAGCCGGCCACTCCCAGCCACAGGTCCCCATACAAATACTACGGCCCTTTTCCCTGGAATTAAAACCGACCTGCCCATATTCTGGCTGGCAGATTGCAGGAGCCACTTGCCTCTATCAAACCAGCCCGACTTGTCACTGGTGCCACCTTGGGTCTGGGAGCCATCCAGCGTATCGTGGATTTTCAGGAGCCAGCCGGCCACTCCCAGCCACAAGTCTCCAAAACAAATCTACGGCCCTTTTCCCTGGAATGAAAACTGACCTGCCCATCTTCTGGCTGGCAGTTTGCAGGAACCACTTGGCTCTCTCAAACCAGCCCAACTTGGCACTGGTGCCACCTTTCATCTGGGAACCATCCGGCGTATCGTGGATTTTCAGGAGCCAGCCGGCCACTCCCAGCCACAGGCCCCCGAACACAAACCACGGCCCTTTTCCCTGGCAAACAAAACTCACCGCCCGCTTCTGGCTGGCAGATTGCAGGAGCCACTTGCCTCTATCAAACCAGCTCGACTT
>NW_026994663.1:0-5862 GCF_028769735.1 Zonotrichia leucophrys gambelii
AGTGGTTGCAATTGCCAGCAAAAAAGGGGGTAGTTTTTTTTCCAGGAAAAAGGGGTAGTTTTGTTTGGGGGCCTGTGGCCCGGGAGTGGCCGGTGGTTTTTTGAAATCCAATACCCGGATGGTTCCCAGAGAAAGGGGGCACCTGCCATCGGGGGGTTTGATAGGGGGGTGGGTCCCGCAATTGCCCGCCAGAAGTGGGGAGGCAGTTTATTCCAGGGAAAGGGGATAGTTTTGTTTGGGGCCTGTGGCGGGGGTGGCCCCCTGGGTCTGAAAATCCCGATACCAATGGTTCCAGATGAAAGGGGGCACCCGGCCAGTGGGTGGTTTAAGAGGGAAGGGGTCCTGCAATCTCCAGCCGAAGGGGGGGTAGTTTTAATTCAGGGAAAGGGGGGGGTGTTTTGTTTGGGGGGCTGTGGCTGGGGTGGGCCGGGGGGGCTCCTGAAAAACCACGATCGCAGGATGGTTCCCGATAAAAGGCACAGGCCCAAAATCGGGCTGGTTTGATAAAAGTGGTCCGAAAATTGCCCCCCAGAATGGGGTGAGTTTACTCCAGGGGAAAAGGCCGTTGTTTTTTTTGGGGGCCCGGGTGGGAGGGGCCGGCCCGGCTCCTAAATCCCCTGCAGGATGGGTTCCCCGATGAAAAAGGTGGCCCAGTGCGAGTCGGTGGTTTATAGAGGGAAGTGGCTCCCCCCAAAACGCCCGCCCAAAGGGGGTGGTTTTTTCCAGGGGAAAAGGGGGCCGTGGTTTGGTTGGGCCCGTGGCTGGATGGCGGTGGCCCTGAAAATCCACGATACGCAGGATGGTTCCCAGATTGAAAAGGTGGCACCAGGGCCGTGTCGGGCTGGTTTTGTCGAGGGGAAGAATGGTCCTGCAATCTGCCAGCCATGAAGATGGGCAGGTGTGTTTTGTTTGCAGGGAATAGGGCCGGGGTTTGTGTTCGAAGGCCTGTGGCTGGGAGTGGCAGGCTGGCTCCTGAAATCCACGATACGCAGGATGGTTTCCAGGAGAAAGGTTGCACTGTGCCGGAGTCGGGGCTGGTTTGATAGAGGGAAGTGTCTCCTGCAATCGGCCAGCCAGAAGAGCGGGGGGGCGGGTGGATGTGAGTTTTGTTTGCCTAGGGAATAGGGCAGTGGTTTGTGTTCGAAGGCCCGTGGCTGGGAGTGGACGGGCTGGCTCCTGAAAATCACGATACGCAGGATGGTACCCCCAGATGAAAAGTTGCACTGTGCCGAGTCGGGCTGGTTTGATATGGGGAAGTGGGGCTACTGCAATCGGCCAGCAGAAGGGGGGGGGTGAGTTTTCTTTGCCAGGGGAAAAGGGCCGTTGGTTTTTTGTTTGGGTGCCTGTGGCTGGATGGGCCGGCTGGTTCATGAAAGTCCATGATACGCAGGATGGTTTCCCAGATGAAGGTCGCACCAGTGTCGAGTCGAGCTGGATTGATAGAGGCAAGTGCTCGCAATCTGCCAGCCAGATGACGGCAGGTCGGTTTTTACTCCAGGGAAAAGGGCCTGTAGTTTGTGTTTGGGGCCTGTGGCGGGGAGTGCCGGCTGGCTCCTGAAAAATCCACGATATGACAGGATGGTTCCCAGATGAAAGGTGGCACCAGTGCGAGTCGGGTGGATGGATAGAGGGAAGTGGCTCCTGCAATCTGCCAGCTAGAAGAGGGGCGGAAGTGAGTTTTTTTTCCAGGGAAAAGGGCCGTGGTTTGTGTTCGGAGGGCCTGTGGTGGGAGTGGCCGGCCTGGCTCCTGAAAATCACGATACGCAGGATGGTTCCTGTTGAAAGGTGGCACCAGTACCGTGTCGGGTCTGGTTTGATAGGGGAAGTGTCCTCTGCACTATGGCCAGCCAGTAGCGGGGCGGGTGAGGTTTTGTTTTCCAGGGAAAAAGGGCCCTGGGTTTTTGTTCGGGGGCCGTGGGTGGAGTGGCCGGCTGGCCCTGAAATCCCCCATACCAGGGGGTTCCCAGATGAAAGTGGGACAACCGATTGGGCTGGTTGATAAGGGGGAAATGCCCTGCAATCGCCAGCCAGAAACGGGGGGGGGAAATTTTTTTGCCAGGGAAAAGGGGGTGGGTTTTTTTTGGGGGCCTGTGGGTGGGAGTGGCCGGCGGCCCCCCTGAAAAAAACCACGATACCAGGATTTTTTCCCCGATGAAAAGTGGGACATTGGGTAATCGGCTGGTTTTAAAAGTACAAATGGGTCCTGCAATCTGCCACCAAAATTTGGGGAGGGCAGTTTTACCCTTCCCGGAAAAAAGGGGCCCTATTTTTTGTTTGGGGGGCCCGTCTGGAGTGGGCCGGGTGGCCCCCTGAAAATCCACGATAAAAGCAGGATGGTTCCCAGATGAAAGGTTGGGACCAGTACCGAGTTGGGGTTGGGTTTTATATGGGGGAAATGGGTCCTCAATCTGCCACCAGAACAGGGCGGGGGAGTTTTGTTTGCCAGGGAAAAGGGGCCCTGGTTTTTTTTTTCGAATGCCCTGGTTGGGGGTGGCCCTGGGTCCTGAAAATCCACGATACGAGGATGGTTTCCCAAAGAAAAGGGTTTCACCTGTCCATCGGGCTGGTTTGGGTAAGGGAAGGGGTCCTGGCCCCCCAATTTTGCCCCCGTAATGGGCAGGGCGTTTTTACTTCCAGGGAAAAGGGCCGAAAAAATTTTTTTTGGGGGTTGGCTGGGGGGGGGCCATCGGCCCCTGAAAATCCCCAATACGCAGGTTTGGGTCCCAGACCCAAGGGGGACCCGGTCCCAGTCGGGCTGGTTTGATAGAGTCAAGTGGCCCCCCTGCAATTGCCAGCCAGACGCGGGTGGGGTTTTGGTTTTTTTTTGCCAGGGAAAAAAGGGCCGTGGTTTTTTTGTTCGGGGCCTGTTGGGGGGAGTGGCCCCGGGTGGCCCCTGAAAATTTCCCCGATACGCAGGATGGTTTTCCCCGAAAAAATGTGGCACCATACCGATCGGGCTTGGGTTTTGTAAGGGAAAAAGTCTCCTGCAATCTGCCAGCCAAAACCGGGGGGGGTGGAATTTCCCTTTCCAAGGGGAAAAAAAGGCCCTGGTTTTTGTTCGGGGCCGTGGCTGGGAGTGGCCGGGTGGCTCCCCGAAAAAACCAAGATACGCAGGGTTTGGGTTCCCCCAAAAAAGGTGGCACTAGTGTCAGTCGGGCTGGGTTTTATTTGAAGGGGAAATGCCTCCTACAAAACTGGGCCGCCAGAAAGGGGCGGGTGAGTTTTGTTTTCCCAAAGGGAAAAGGGGCCCAGGTTTTGTTTGAAGGCCCTGGCTGGGGTGGGCCGGGTTTCTCCTGAAAATCCCATTGCAAAGGGTGGGTTCCCCCAAAGAAAAGGGGGCCCCCATTCCGAGTCCGGGGGTGGTTTTATAGAGGGAAGTGGGTCCTGCAATTTTGCCAGCCAAACGGGGCGGTGAGTTTTGTTTTCCAGGGAAAAAAGGGGCCCTGGGTTTTTGTACGGGGGGGTGGCTGGGGGTGGGGGGGCTGGCTCCTGAAAAAACCACATACCAGGATTTTTCCCCGATGAAAGGGGGGCACCAGCGCCGAGTCGGGGTGGGTTTGGGTAGGGGAAGTGGCTAAAGCAAACTGGCCCCCAGAAGCGGGGGGGTGAGTTTTGTTTTGCCAGGGAAAAGGGCCTGTTTTTGTTTTGGGGGGCCCGTGGCTGGGGGTGGCCGGCTGGCTCCTGAAAATCCAAATACGCAGGATGGTTCCAGATGAAAGGTGGCACAGTGTCGAGTCGGGCTGGTTGATGAGGCAAGTGGCTCCTGCAATCTGCCAGCCAGAAGGGCGGTCAGTTTTATTCCAGGGAAAGGGGGCCCTGGTTTGTGTTGGGGCCTGTGGCTGGGAGTGGCCGGCTGGCTCCTGAAAATCCACGATACGCAGGATGGTTCCCAGATGAAAGGTGCACCAGTGGAGTCGGGCTGGTTTGATAGAGGAAGTGGCTCCTGCAATCTGGGCCCGCCAGAAAGCGGGGGGTGAGTTTTGTTTGCCAGGGAAAAGGGCCGTGTTTTGTTTGGGGCCTGTGGCTGGGGGTGGCCGGGTGGCTCCTGAAAATCCACGATACGCAGGATGGTTCCCAGATGAAAGGTGGCACCAGGTCGAGTCGGGCTGGTTTGATAGAGGAAGTGGGCTCCTCAATCTGCCAGCCAGAAGCGGGCAGGTGAGTTTTGTTTGCCGGGAAAGGCCCTGTTTGTGTGGGGCCGTGGCTGGGAGTGGGCCGGCTGGCCCCCTGAAAATCCACGATACGCAGGATGGTTCCCAGATGAAAGGTGGCACCCGTGCCGAGTCGGGCTGGGTTTGAAGGGAAGTGGCTCCCGCAATCTGCCAGCCAGAACGGGGGGTGAGTTTTGTTTTCCAGGGGAAAAAGGGGCCCTGGGTTTTTGTTCGGGGCCCTTGGCTGGGAGTGGCCGGCTGGCTCCTGAAAATCCACGATACGCAGGATGGTCCCAGATGAAAGTTGGGACCAGTCCGAGTCGGGCTGGTTTGATAGGGGAAGTGGCTCCTGCAATCTGCCAGCCAGAAGCGGGCGGGTGAGTTTTTTTGCCAGGGAAAAGGCCGTGGTTTTTTTGTTGGGGGCCTGTGGCTGGAGTGGGCCCGGGTGGGTCCTGAAAATCCAGATACGCAGGATGGTTCCCAGATGAAAGTGGCACCAGTTCCGAGTCGGCGTTTGATAAGGCAATGGCTCCCGCAATCTGCCAGCCAGATGACGGGCAGGTCGTTTACCTTCCAGGGAAAAGGGCCGTGTTTGTGTTTGGGGGCCTGGCTGGGGGTGGCCGCTGGCTCCTGAAAATCCACGATTGCAGGATGGTTCCCCAAAAAAGGGGCCCATGGCGGGTGGTGATAGAAAGTGGGGCCCCGCAATCTGCCAGCCCGAAGAGGGCGGGGATTTTTTTTCCAGGGAAAAGGGCCCTGGTTTTGTTGGGCCCTTTGGGTGGGGGTGGCCGCTGGTCCTGAAAAACCACGATACCAGGAGGTTCCCGATGAAAGGGGGCACCGTCCGGCGGCTGGTTTTATAGGGAATGGCCTCTCAATCGGCCCCCCAGGCGGGCGGGTGATTTTTTTCCAGGGAAAAGGGGCCTGGGTTTTGTTTGGGCCGTGGCTGGGAGTGGGGGTGGTCCTGAAAATCAAATACGCGAGTTCCCCGATGAAAAGGGACCCTGCCGGGCGGCTGGTTTTTAGAGGGAAAGGGGGCCCTCAATCGCCCGCCAAAAGGGGGCGGGGGTTTTTTCCCGGGAAAAAGGGGCCCTTTTTTTTGGGGGCCCGTGCTGGGGGTGGCCGGGTGGGTCCGAAAAATCCAAATAGCGATGGTTCCCAGAGAAATTGGCACCAGTTCATCGGGCTGGTTTGATAGAGGGGAATGGCTTGCAAATTTCCAGCCAAAAGAGGGGGTTTTTCTTCCGGGAAAAGGGGGTAGTTTTTTTTTGGGGCCCGTGGCTGGGAGTGGCCGGTGGCTCCTGAAAATCCACAATACGCGGATGGTTAAAAATGAAAGGTGGCACCAGTGTCAAGTCGGGCTGGTTTTTATAGAGGAAGTGGGTCCTGCAATCTGCCAGCCAAGGGGGGGCGGGGGAGTTTTGTTTTCCAGGGGAAAAGGGCCGTGTTTTGTTTGGGGGGCCTGTGGCTGGGAGTGGGCCGCTGGCTCCTGAAAATCCACGATACGCAGGATGGTTCCCAGATGAAAAGTGGGACCCGTGCCAAATCGGGCTGGTTTGATAGACAAGTGGCTCCTCAATCTGCCAGCCAGAAGAGCAGGGGAGTTTTTTCAGGGAAAGGGCCGTAGTTTTGTTTGGGGGCCGTGGTGGGAGTGGGCCGCTGGCTCCTGAAAAACCACATAGCAGGGTGGTTCCCCAAAGAATTTGGACTG
>NW_026994664.1:0-5861 GCF_028769735.1 Zonotrichia leucophrys gambelii
ATCCGCATTCTACCAGCAGCCACTCCGCCACCCGAAAAAAAGGCCATTTCCCTGGAAAAAACTCACCCCCTGCCTCGGAACATGCACGGCCTTGGAAACTCCCGCCCCGCTCGCTGCACATTCAGGAACATTCCCTAAACGCATTCCACTGGCGGCACTGCAGAAACTCCCAAAACTAGGCCAGCGGCCACACAATGACCGCCCATCTAGGGACTTTCGGAGCCATTGTAACTCCAACCCAACGGCCATTGGACCCTTTACTAAACCACGCTCGTGTGCCATTTTACGGACACTCGCACATCAAACAACCGGCCCTCCGATACCACACAATCTGGCCCATTCGAGCACTTAAAACACCTCGGCACTGTCGGCTCTCGGCATCTCTGATCGGGATTTCAGGCACCGCGCACTGGACCAGCCACAATTTCGGCCTCCCTATATCCGCCACGCTCCGCAAGCAGACCATTCCTATAACCACCTACTGGCACTGTCTTTCAGGACTCCTTACACAGCTCCGCACCAAACCTGCTTTCGGAGAACCGCCAGCGCAAAGCTTCCATACGCTCCTGGCTGCACTTGATCCATGATGGACCCCATCACCACCCCCATAACCCCCCGCTGACTGACCTGCCCTCTCTGCTGCGATGCAGACCACTGCTATCACCAGCCCGATGCATGGTGCCACTTTCATTGGAACCACCTGCGATCGTGGATTTTCAGAGCAGCCGCCACTCCGCCACAGCCCCAACAAAACCACGGCCTTTTCCTGGAAGAAAACTACCCCCGCTTCTGGCTGCAGATTGCGGAGCCACTTCCCCTATCAACCAGCCCGACTGCACTGGTGCACCTTCATCTGGGAACATCCTGCGTATCGTGGATTTTCAGACCAGCCGGCACTCCAGCCACAGGCCCCCACACAACCACGGCCCTTTTCCCTGGAACAAAAAACCGCCCCTTTTCTGGCTGCAGATGCGGACCTTGCCTCACAATGCCGACTCGGCACTTGGTGCCCCCTTTCATCTGGGAACCCTGCGTATCGTGGATTTTCAGGACACCGGCCACCCACCAAGCCCCAACACAAACCGCCCTTTCCTGGAAAAAACTCCGCCCTCTGGCTGGAATTGCAGGAGCCACTTCCCTATCAAACCAGCCCGACTGCTCACTGGGCACCTTTTATCGGGACCACCCGATCGGAACAGGAGCCACGTCCCTCCCACCACGGCCCCGAACAAACACGGCCTTTCCCTGGTATAAAACCGACCGCGTCATCTTGCTGGATTGCAGACAGTTTCTTATCAACCAGCCACTCGCACTGGTGCCACCTTTCACTGGAACCATCCGCGTATCGTGGATTTTCAGGACCGCCGCACTCCCAGCACAGGCCCCGAACACAACACGGCCCTTTTCCTGGAATTAAACTGACCCCTCTTCTGTGGCAGATTGCAGAGCCCCTTCCTCACAACCACACACCGGCCTGGCTGCCACTTTCATCTGGAACCATCCTGCGTATCGGATTTTCAGGAGCCAGCCCCACTCCAGCACAGGCCCACACAACTACGGCCCCTTTCCTGGAATTAAACACCGCCCCCTCTGGTGCAGATTGCAGGCCACTTGCTCTTCAAACCAGCCATCTGGCATGTGCCACTTCATCTGGAACATCCTGCGTATCGTGGATTTCAGGGCAGCGGCCACCCCGCCAGGCCCCAACACAACAGGCCTTTTCTGGCAAAAAAATACCCTCTGGAGAGCAGACTCTTTCAAACACAGTGCACTAGGAACTCTGAGTATTTCAACGCCACCACGGCCAAAACACGGCTTCGAAAAATCCCCTCGTGAATCAGCTTCTCAACATGCACTGTGCATTTTGGAACCACTGTATGATTTTCAGAGCAGCGCACCAGAGGCCCAAACAACGGCTTTTGAAATCCCTGTGAATTGAGACATCTAACCCGCTGGTTCGGCGCCATCCCGCAAGCCCCAACAATCGGCCTTCTGGAAAAATACCTGCCTTTGGCTGCGATTGCAGACACTTGCTTTCAACCAGCACTGCATGGCACTTCATCTGGACATCCTGGTATCTGGATTCAGAGCCGGCCACCGCCAGGCCGAACACAACGCTTTTCTGAAAATACCCCGCTTTGGCGAGATTGCAGAGCACTTCCTATCAACAGCGACTGATGTGCACTTCATCGGGAACATCTGCGTATGTGGTTTAGAGCAGCCGGCCACTCCCACCACGCCAACACAAACACGCCTTCTGGAAAACTACCCTTGGCTGAGATGAGGAGCACTGCCTATCAACCAGCCCTGCTGGCCACTTTTTGGAACCTCCGGTAGTGGATTCAGGCAGCGCCACTCCAGCAGCCCAAAAATACGGCCTTCCTGAATAAAATGACCCTCTTGGTGCAATGCGCCATTGTTACAACGCATGACTGTGCACTTTCATTGGACTCTGGTATTGGATTTCGGCAGCCGGCATCAGCAAGGCCCGACAAACGCCTTTTCGAAAAACACCCGCTTGGTGGCAGATTGCAGGAGCATTGCTCTTCACAGCCGTGACGTGCACTTTCATTGGAACATCTGTATGTGTTTAGGAGCGCGGCCACAGCCAAGCCAAAAAGCCTTTCTGAAAACTCCGTTGGCTGCAGTGCAGGCTGCTTAACAGCAGATGGCTTTGGGACACGTAGTGATTGGGCCGGCCACTCCAGCCACAGGCCCCGAACACAAACACGGCCTTTTCCCTGGAAGTAAAACTGACCTGCCCGCTTCGGCTGGCAGATTGCAGGAGCCACTTGCCTCTATCAACCAGCCCGACTTGGCACTGGTGCCACCTTTCATCTGGGAACCATCTGCGTATCGTGGATTTTCAGGAGCCAGCGGCCACTCCCAGCACAGGCCCCGAACACAAACTACGGCCCTTTTCCTGGAAGTAAAACTAACCTGCCCGTTCTGGCTGGCAGATTGCAGGAGCCACTTGCCTCTATCAAATCCAGCCCGACTTGGCACTGGTGCCACCTTTCATCTGGGAACCATCCTGCGTATCGTGGATTTTCAGGAGCCAGCCGGCCACTCCCAGCCCCAGGCCCCGAACACAAACCACGGCCTTTTCCCTGGAAAAAACTACCTGCCCGCTATCTGGCTGGCAGATTGCAGGAGCCACTTGCCTCTATCAAACCAGCCCGACTTCGGCACTGGTGCCACCTTTCATCTGGGAACCATCCTGCGTATCGTGGATTTTCAGGAGCCAGCGGCCACTCCCAGCACAGGCCCCGAAAACAAACTACGGCCTTTTCCCTGGAATAAAACTCGACCTGCCCATCATCTGGCTGGCAGATTGCAGGAGCCACTTGCTTATCAACCAGCCCGACTCGGCACTGGTGCCACCTTTCATCTGGGAACCATCCTGCGTATCGTGGATTTTCAGGAGCCAGCCGGCCACTCCCAGCCACAGGCCCCAAACACAAACACGGCCCTTTTCCCTGGAAGTAAAACTACCGCCCGCTTCTGGCTGGCAGATTGCAGGAGCCACTTGCCTCTATCAACCAGCCGACTGGCACTGGTGCCACTTTCATCTGGGAACCATCCTGCGTATCGTGGATTTTCAGGAGCCAGCCGGCCACTCCCAGCCACAGGCCCCAACACAAACTACGGCCCTTTCCCTGGAAGTAAAACTACCTGCCCTCTCTGGCTGGCAGATTGCAGGAGCCACTTCTCTATCAAACCAGCCCGACTGGCACTGGTGCCACCTTTCATCTGGAACCATCCTGCGTATCGTGGATTTTCAGGAGCCAGCCGGCATCCCACCACAGGCCCCAACACAAACACGGCCCTTTTCCTGGAAAAAACGACCCCGTCTCTGGCTGCAGATTGCAGGAGCCACTTGCTCTATCAACCACCGACTCGCACTGGTGCCACTTTCATCTGGGAACCCTCCTGCGTATCGTGGATTTTCAGGAGCCAGCCGGCCACTCCCACACAGGCCCCAACAAACCACGCCTTTTCCTGGAATAAAACCCTCCCCTTCTGGCTGGAGATTGCAGAGCCACTTGCTTTCAAACAGCCCAACTTGCACTGGTGCACCTTTCATCTGGGAACCATCTGCGTATCGTGGATTTTCAGGAGCCAGCCGGCCACTCCAGCACAGGCCCCAACACAAACACGGCCTTTTCCCTGAAATAAACTACCACCCCTTCTGGCTGGCAGATTGCAGGAGCCACTTCCCTCATCAAACCAGCCGACTCGGCACGGTGCCACCTTTCATCTGGGAACCATCCTGCGTATCGTGGATTTTCAGGAGCAGCCGGCCACTCCCAGCCCCCCCAAACACAAACTACGGCCCTTTTCCCTGGAATAAAAACTGACCTGCCGTCTTCTGGCTGGCAGATTGCAGGAGCCACTTGCCTCTATCAAACCAGCCCGACTGGCACTGGTGCCACCTTTCATCTGGGACCATCCTGCGTATCGTGGATTTTCAGAGCCAGCGGCCACTCCCAGCCACAGGCCCCAAACACAAACTACGGCCCTTTTCCCTGGAAGTAAAACTACCGCCCGTCTCTGGCTGGCAGATTGCAGGAGCCACTTGCTATCAAACAGCCCACTGGCACTGGTGCCACCTTTCATCTGGAACCATCCTGCGTATCGTGATTTTCAGAGCCAGCCGCCACTCCCAGCCACAGGCCCCAAAAAACACGGCCCTTTCCTGGAAGTAAAACTACCTGCCCCTTGGCTGGCAGATTGCAGGAGCCACTTCCTCTATCAACAGCCCGATCGCACTGGTGCCACCTTTCATCTGGGAACCTCCTGCGTATCGTGATTTTCAGGAGCCAGCCGGCCCCTCCCAGCCACAGGCCCCCGAAACAAACCACGGCCCTTTTCCTGGAAAAAACTACCGCCCGCTCTGGCTGGCAGATTGCAGGAGCCACTTGCCTCTATCAACCAGCCGACTTGGCACTGGTGCACCTTTCATCTGGGAACCATCCTGCGTATCGTGGATTTTCAGGAGCCAGCGGCCACTCCCAGCCACAGGCCCCAACACAAACACGGCCCTTTTCCCTGAAAAAATACCCCCGCTTCTGGCTGGCAGAATGCAGGAGCCACTTGCCTCTATCAACCAGCCCGACTGCACTGGTGCCACCTTTCATCTGGGAACCATCCTGCGTATCGTGCAAAAACAAACTACGGCCCTTTTCCTGGAATAAAACTGACCTGCCCTCATTTTGGCTGGCAGATTGCAGGAGCCACTTGCCCTCTATCAACCAGCCCGACTGGGACTGGTGCCACCTTTCATCTGGGAACCATCCTGCGTATCGTGGATTTTCAGGAGCCAGCCGGCCACTCCCAGCCACAGGCCCCACAACACAAACTGGCCCTTTTCCCTGGAATTAAAACTGACCTTCCCATCTTCTGGCTGGCAGATTGCAGGAGCCACTTCCCTATATCAAACCAGCCCGACTTGGCACTGGTGCCACCTTTCATCTGGGAACCATCCTGCGTATCGTGGATTTTCAGGAGCCAGCCGGCCACTCCCAGCCACAGGCCCCCGAACACAAACCACGGCCCTTTTCCCTGGCAAACAAAACTTAACCCCCCCGCTTCTGGCTGGGAGATTGCAGGAGCCACTTGCCTCTATCAAACCAGCCCGACTCGGCACTGGTGCCACCTTTCATCTGGGAACCATCCTGCGTATGTGGATTTTCAGGAGCCAGCCGGCCACTCCCAGCCACAGGCCCCAACAAAACTACGGCCCTTTTCCCTGGAATTATAATTGACCTGCCCATCTCTGGCTGGCAGATTGCAAACACTTGCTCTATCAAACCAGCCCAACTTGGCACTGGTGCCACCTTTCATCGGGAACCATCCTG
>NW_026994665.1:0-5854 GCF_028769735.1 Zonotrichia leucophrys gambelii
CCTTTTCCCTGGCAATCAAAACTACCTGCCCAACTCAACGCGAATTGCAGGCCACTTGTCCACAACCTAAGCCCGCTTGACGTGATTTCGGACCACCGCCCCGCATTCAAACCACCCTTGGACCACCGCCTCACAGCCCACACCGCCCCAAAACGCTCCATAAATGCGCCCTTGTGATCGGCTGGATGCCTCGGGCCTGCATGGTTGGGCCACGCTACGGTTCAGGGCAGCCGACTCCCAGCCACGGGCCCAACACAACAGGCCCTTCCGGAAAAAACTACCTCCCATTTCTGGCTGCAGATTGCAGAGCACTTGGCTCTATCAAACCACCCGACTGGACTTGCCACTTCATCTGGGAACCATCCGCTATCGTGTTTTCAGGAGCCAGCCCCCACTCCCAGCCGCCCAAACCACACCCTTTTCCCTGGAAAAAAACTCACGCCCCGCTTCTTGGCAGATTGCAGGGCCACTTGCTCATCAAACTGCCCGCCCTGTGGCCCTCTGCGTAGTGGATTTCAGGAGCCAGCCGCCACTCCAGCCACAGGCCCCAACACAAACACGGCCTTTTCCTGGAAAAAACTCACCGCCCTCTGGCTGGCAGATTGCAGGAGCCACTTGCTCTATCAAACCAGCCGACTTGGACTGGTGCCACCTTTATCTGGGAACCATCCTGCGTACGTGGATTTTCAGGAGCCAGCGGCCCTCCCAGCCACGGCCCAAACAAACAGGCCTTTTCCCTGGAAAAAAACTCACCCGCTTCTGGTGAGATTGCAGGGCACTTGGCTCTATCAACCAGCCGACTTGGCACTGGTGCCCCTTTCTTGGGAACCATCTGGTATCTGGATTTCAGGAGCAGCGGCACTCCAGCCACAGCCCCAACACAAACACGGCCCTTTTCCCGGAAAAACTCCGCCCCTTCTGGCTGGCAGATTGCAGAGCACTTGCTCTATCAACCACCGACTTGGCACTGTGCCACCTTCATCTGGGAACATCTGCTATGTGGATTTTCAGGAGCCAGCCGGCCACTCCCAGCCACAGGCCCCAAACACAAACTACGGCCCTTTTCCCTGGAAGTAAAACTGACCTGCCCACTTCTGGCTGGCAGATTGCAGGAGCCACTTGGTCTATCAAACCAGCCCGACTTGGCATGGTGCACCTTTCATCTGGGAACCATCCTGCGTATCGTGGATTTTCAGGAGCCAGCCGGCCACTCCCAGCCACAGGCCCCAAACAAACCACGGCCCTTTTCCCTGGAAAAAACTACTGCCCCGCTTCTGGCTGGTAGATTGCAGGAGCCACTTGCTACTATCATACCAGCCCGACTTGGCACTGGTGCCACCTTTCATCTGGGAACCATCCTGCGTATCGTGGATTTTCAGGAGCCAGCCGGCCACTCCCAGCCACAGGCCCCCAACACATAACACGGCCCTTTTCCCTGGAAAAAACTACCTGCCCGCTTCTGGTGGCAGATTGCAGGAGCCACTTGCTCTATCATACCAGCCCGACTTGGCACTGGTGCCACCTTTCATCTGGGAACCATCCTGCGTATCGTGGATTTTCAGGAGCCAGCCGGCCACTCCCAGCCACAGGCCCCGAACACAAACCACGGCCCTTTTCCCTGGAAAAAAACTCACCTGCCCCTTCTGGCTGGCAGATTGCAGGAGCCACTTGGCTCTATCAAACCACGCCACTTGCTGGACACATTGGAACCTCCTGGTGGATTTTAGGAGCCGGCCCTCAGCAGCCACACAGCAGGCCTTTCCTGGAAACCTGCACGTGGTTCGGCCGCGTCCCAGCCACGGCCACAAAACCACCGCCTTTTCCCTGCAACGGAACCACCCGCCGTTTGGAGGCAGCGGACCCAGCGGCCCAAACAACCGGCCCTTTTCCTGGTAACTACTGACCATCTGCGATGCGGGTTGGGCCACCGCCCCTGGCACGGCCCTCATGAACCACTGCTTTCTGGATTAAGACACCCCCCGCCGGCCCCAACAAACAGCCTTTCCCTGAAAACCCACTGCCTTCTGGACTGTGATGCGGACCACTTCTACTTTCAGGCCACCGGCATCAGCCCCTCATCTGAACATCCTGGCTTTTTCAGACCAGCCGGCACTCCGCCAGGCGACAATCAGGCCCTTTTCCTGAAACACACCGCACTTCGCTGGGCACCACCTTTCCACGGACCTTGCCTGGTTTCGCCACCTCATCCCGGAACCTCCAACAATGCCCTTTTCGGAAGCAAAACTGCCACTCTGCGCAGGCAGAACCACCTGCCTTTCCCAACACTTCCGGCCCCTTTGGCTGGGAAACCATCCTGCGTATCGTGGATTTTCAGGAGCCAGCCGGCCACTCCCAGCCACAGGCCCCGAACACAAACCACGGCCCTTTTCCCTGGAAAAAAACTACCGCCCCCTTCTGGCTGGAGATTGCAGGAGCCACTTGCTCTATCAACCAGCCGACTTGGCACTGGGCCACCTTTCATCTGGGAACCATCCTGCGTATCGTGGATTTTCAGGAGCCAGCCGGCCACTCCACCACAGGCCCCAACACAAACACGGCCCTTTTCCCGGAAAAAACTACCTGCCCCTTCTGGTGGAGATTGCAGGAGCCACTTGCTATCAACCACCGACTTGGCACTGGTGCCACCTTTCATCTGGGAACCATCCTGCGTAGTGGATTTTCAGGAGCCAGCCGGCCACCCAGCCACAGGCCCCCAACACAACCACGGCCCTTTTCCCTGGAAAAAACTCACGCCCGCTTCTGGCTGGCAGATTGCAGGAGCACTTGGCTCTATCAAACCAGCCCGACTTGGCACTGGTGCCACCTTCTCTGGGAACCATCCTGCGTATCGTGGATTTTCAGGAGCCAGCCGGCCACTCCCAGCCACAGGCCCCCAACACAACCACGGCCCTTTTCCCGGAAAAAAATCACCGCCCGCTTCTGGCTGGCAGATTGCAGAGCCACTTGCTCTATCAAACCAGCCGACTGGCATGGTGCCACCTTCATCTGGGAACCATCCTGCGTCGTGGATTTTCAGGAGCCAGCCGGCCACTCCCAGCCACAGGCCCCCAAACACAACACGGCCCTTTTCCCTGGCAAATAAAACTACCTGCCCACTTCTGGCTGGCAGATTGCAGGAGCCACTTGGCTCTATCAAACCAGCCCGACTTGGACTGTGCCCTTTCATCTGGAACCATCCTGCTATCGTGGATTTTCAGGAGCCAGCCGGCCACTCCCAGCCACAGGCCCCAAACAATACCACGGCCCTTTCCCTGGAAAAAAAACTCGCTGCCCGCTTCTGGTGGAATTGCAGGAGCCACTTGTCTATCAACCAGCCGACTTGGCACTGGCCACCTTTCATCTGGAACCATCCTGCGTATCGTGGATTTTCAGGAGCCAGCCGGCCACTCCCAGCCACAGGCCCGAACACAAACCACGCCCTTTTCCCGGCAAACAAAACTCACCCGCCCCGCTTCTGGCTGGCAGATTGCAGGAGCCACTTGCTCTATCAAACCAGCCGACTTGGCACTGGTGCCACCTTTCATCTGGGAACCATCCTGCGTATGTGGATTTTCAGGAGCCAGCCGGCCACTCCAGCCACAGGCCCCAAACACAAACACGGCCCTTTTCCTGGAAAAAACTACCTGCCCCTTCTGGCTGGAGATTGCAGGAGCCACTTGGCTTATCAAACCAGCCCGACTTGGCACTGGTGCCACCTTTCATCTGGAACCATCCTGCGTACGTGGATTTTCAGGAGCCAGCCGGCCACTCCCAGCCACAGGCCCCCAAACAAACCACGGCCCTTTTCCCTGGAAAAAAACTACGCCCCTTCTGGCTGGCAGATTGCAGGAGCCACTTGGCTCTATCAACCAGCCCGACTGGCACTGGTGCCACCTTTACTGGGAACCATCCTGCGGGCGTGGATTTTCAGAGCCACCGCCACTCCAGCACAGGCCCCCAACACAAACCACGCCCTTTTCCCTGCAAAAAACTCACCTCCCGCTTCTGGCTGGCAGATTGCAGGAGCCACTTGCTCTATCAAACCAGCCGACTTGGCACTGGGCCACTTCATCTGGAACCATCCTGCGTATCGTGGATTTTCAGGAGCCAGCGGCCACTCCCAGCCACAGGCCCAACACAAACCACGGCCTTTTCCCTGGAAAAAAACACCGCCCCTTCTGGCTGGCAGATTGCAGGAGCCACTTGCTCTATCAAACCAGCCGACTTGGCACTGGTGCACCTTTATCTGGGAACCATCCTGCGTATCGTGGATTTTCAGGAGCCAGCCGCCACTCCCAGCCACAGGCCCCAAACACAAACCACGGCCTTTTCCCTGGAAAAAAACTACCTGCCCGCTTCTGGCTGGCAGATTGCAGGAGCCACTTGCTCTATCAAACCAGCCCGACTTGGCACTGGTGCCACCTTATCTGGGAACCATCCTGCGTACGTGGATTTTCAGGAGCCAGCCGCCACTCCCAGCCACAGGCCCCCAAACACAAACCACGGCCCTTTTCCCTGGCAAACAAAACTCACCGCCCCGCTTCTGGCTGGCAGATTGCAGGAGCCACTTGCCTCTATCAAACCAGCCCGACTTGGCACTGGTGCCACCTTCATCTGGGAACCATCCTGCGTATCGTGGATTTTCAGGAGCCAGCCGGCCACTCCCAGCCACAGGCCCCCAAACACAAACTACGGCCCTTTTCCCTGGAAGTAAAACTGACCTGCCCATCTTCTGGCTGGCAGATTGCAGGAGCCACTTGCTCTATCAAACCCGCCCGACTTGGCACTGGTGCCACCTTTCATCTGGGAACCATCCTGCGTATCGTGGATTTTCAGGAGCCAGCCGGCCACTCCCAGCCACAGGCCCCAACACAAACCACGGCCCTTTTCCCTGGAAAAAACTCACCTGCCCCTTCTGGCTGGCAGATTGCAGGAGCCACTTGCTCTATCAAACCAGCCCGACTTGGCACTGGTGCCACCTTCATCTGGGAACCATCCTGCGCGTGGATTTTCAGGAGCCAGCCGGCCACTCCCAGCCACAGGCCCCCAACACAAACCACGGCCCTTTTCCCTGGAAAAAAACTCACCGCCCGCTTCTGGCTGGCAGATTGCAGGAGCCACTTGCTCTATCAAACCAGCCCGACTTGGCACTGGTGCCACCTTTCTGGGAACCATCCTGCGATCGTGGATTTTCAGGAGCCAGCGGCCACTCCCAGCCACAGGCCCCCAAACACAAACACGGCCCTTTTCCCTGGAAAAAACTACCGCCCCTTCTGGCTGGCAGATTGCAGGAGCCACTTGGCTCTATCAAACCAGCCCGACTTGGCACTGGGCCACCTTCATCTGGAACCATCCTGCGTATCGTGGATTTTCAGGAGCCAGCCGGCCACTCCAGCCACAGGCCCCAAACACAACCACGGCCCTTTTCCCTGGAAAAAACTGACCTGCCCCTTCTGGCTGGCAGATTGCAGGAGCCACTTGGCTCTATCAACCAGCCCGACTTGGCACTGGTGCCACCTTTCATCTGGGAACCATCCTGCGTATCGTGGATTTTCAGGAGCCAGCCGGCCACTCCAGCCACAGGCCCCAAACAAAACCACGGCCCTTTTCCCTGGAAAAAAACTCACTGCCCCGCTTCTGGCTGGAGATTGCAGGAGCCACTTGCTATCAACCAGCCCGACTTGGCACTGGTGCCACCTTCATCTGGGAACCATCCTGCGTATCGTGGATTTTCAGGGGCAGCGGCCACTCCAGCCAAGGCCCCCAAACACAAACCACGGCCTTTTCCCTGGAAAAAACTCACCGCCCTCTTCTGGCTGGCAGATTGCAGGAGCCACTTGCTCTATCAAACAGC
>NW_026994666.1:0-5854 GCF_028769735.1 Zonotrichia leucophrys gambelii
TGAAAATCCCCTACCAGGATGGGGTTTCCCCGATGAAGGGGGCACCAGGCCAGCGGGTGGATTGATAGAGGCAAGTGGCTCCGGGAAACTGCCACCGATGACGGGGGTAGTTTTACTTCCAGGGAAAGGGCCTTTTTGTTTTGGGGGGGCCCGTGGCTGGAGTGGCCCGGCTGGCTCCGAAAATCCCCGAACGCAGATGGTTCCCAGATGAAAGGGGGCACCAGTCGATCGGGGTGGTTGATAGGCAAGTGGCTCCGCAACTGCCGCCAGATGACGGGGGGGGTCAGTTTTCTTCCAGGGGAAAAGGGGCCCTAGTTTTTTTTTTTGGGGGGGTGTGCTGGGTGGCCGGGTGGCTCCTGAAAACCACGATACGCAGGTGGGGTTCCAGATGAAAGGTGCCCAGTGCCATCGGGCTGGATTGATAGAGGGAATGGCTCCTGCAAACTGCCGCCAGAAGCGGCGGTATTTTCTTCCGGGAAAAAGGGGGGTTTTGTGTTGGGGGGCGTGGCGGGGGTGGCCGGCGGGTCCTGAAAATCCACGTACCAGGATGGTTCCCCCAAAGAAAGGGGGCACCGTACCCAGTCGGGCTGGTTGATAGAGGCAATGGGTCCTCAAACTGCCAGCCAGAAACGGGCTGGTGAGTTGTTTTGCCAGGGAAAAGGGCCGTGGTTTGTGTTCGGGGGGCCTGTGGCGGCAGGCCGGGTGGCTCCCGAAAATCCAAGATACGCAGGATGGTTTCCCAATGAACGGGGCACCAGTGCGAGTCGGGCTGGATTGATTGAGGCAAGTGGCTCCTGCAAACTGCCCCAAAATGACGGGAGGTCAGTTTTACTTCCGGGGGGAAAAGGGGTGGTTTGTGTTGGGGGCCCTTTGGGTGGGATGGCCGGGTGGCCCAAAAATCCCCCATACGCAGGATGGTTCCCAATGAATGGTGGCACCATACCGGTGGGCTGGTTGATAGAGGGAATGCTCCGCAATCTGCCACCAAAGCGGGGGAGGTAGTTTTCTTTGCCCGGGAAAAGGGCCCTTTTTGTTTGGGGGGTGTGGTGGGGGGGCCCTGGGTCCGAAAATCCACGAACGCAGGGTGGTTCCCAGATGAAAAGGGGCACCATGCGGTGGGGGTTGAAAGGAAGTGGCTCCCCCAATTTTCCCCCAGAGAGGGGATTCGTTTTATTCGGGGAAAAAAGGGCCTATTTTTTTTGGGGGGGGGTGGCTGGGAGTGGCCGGTGGTCCTGAAAATTTTCCCCGATACCAGGTGGTTCCCAAGAAAAGTGGCACCCGTCCGGGCGGGGGTTTGAAGACAGGGCTCCCGCTGACGGGCAGGTCAGTTTTACTTCCAGGGAAAAGGGCCGTATTTGTGTTGGGGCCTGTGGCTGGGAGTGGCCGGCTGGCTCCTGAAAATCCACGATACGCAGGATGGTTCCCAGATGAAAGGTGGCACCAGTTCCGAGTCGGGCTGGATTGATAGAGGCAAGTGGCTCCTGCAATCTGCCAGCCAGATGACGGGCAGGTCAGTTTTCTTTGCCAGGGAAAAGGCCGTGGTTTGTGTTCGGGGGCCTGTGGCTGGGAGTGGCCGGCTGGCTCCTGAAAATCCACGATACGCAGGATGGTTCCCAGATGATAGGTGGCACCAGTGCCAAGTTCGGCTGGTTTGAGAGAGCAAGTGGTTCCTGCAATCTGCCAGCCAGAATGGGCAGGTCGGTTTTACATTCCAGGGAAAAGGGCCGTAGTTATTTGTTGGGGGCTGTGGCTGGGAGTGGCCGGCTGGCTCCTGAAAATCCACGATACGCAGGATGGTTCCCAGATGAATAGGTGGCACCAGTACCGGTCGGGCTGGATTTTATAGAGGGCAAGTGGCTCCTCAATCTGCAGCCAGAGACGGGGCGGGGGAGTTTCTTCCAGGGAAAAGGGCCGTTTGTTTGTGTTCGGGGCCTGTGGCTGGGAAGGGGGCCGGCTGGCTCCTGAAAATCCACGATACGCAGATGGTTCCCAGATGAAAGGTGGCACCAGTGCCGAGTCGGGCTGGTTGATAGAGGCAAGTGGCTCCTGCAATCTGCCACCAGATGACGGCAGGTCAGTTTTCTTCCAGGGAAAAGGCCGTAGTTTGTGTTCGGGGGCCTGTGGCTGGGAGTGGCCGGCTGGCTCCTGAAAATCCCGATACGCAGGATGGTTCCCAGATGAAAGGTGGCACCAGTCCGAGTCGGGCTGGTTGAAGAGGGAATGGCTCCCGCAATCTGCCAGCCAGAAGCGGGGCAGGGTGAGTTTTCTTTGCCCGGGAAAAGCCCTGGTTTTTTGTTTGGGGCCGTGGCTGGGGAGTGGCCGGGTGCTCCTGAAAATCCACGATACGCAGGAGGTTCCCAGATGAAAGGTGGACGTGCAAATCGGCTGGTTTTGAGAGACCAAGTGGTCCCGCAATCTGCCCGCCCGAAGATGGGCCCGGTCGGGTTTTTAATCCAGGGAAAAAGGGCCGTAGATTTTTTGGGGGCTTGTTTGGGTGGAGTGGCCGGCTGGCTCCTGAAAATCCACGATACGCAGGGTGGGTTTCCCCGATGAAAGGGGGCACCCGTGCCAAGTCGGGCTGGTTGATAGTACCAAGTGGCTCCTGCCTCTGCCAGCCAGAAGGGGGGTTGTTTTTCCGGGGGAAAAAGGGGCCTTTTGTTTTTGGGGGCCTGTGGGTGGGTGGCCGGGTGGGTCCTGAAAAACCCTACGCAGGATGGTTCCAAGGGGGGACCGTGCCAATTGGGGGGGTTGAGAGGCCCAAATGGTTTCCCGCAATTTTCCGCCGGAGGGCAGGGCGTTTTTAATTCCAGGGAAAAGGGGCCCTAGTTTTTTTTGGGGGGTGTGCTGGGATGGCCGCTGGGGTCCTGAAAATCCACGATACGAGGATGGTTCCCGAGAAAATGGCAACAGTGCCAAGTGGGGTGGGTTTTAAGACCAAGTGGCCCCCCAATCCCAGCCAGAAAATGGCAGGTCGTTTTAATTCAGGGGAAAAGGGGCCCTAATTTTTTTTTGGGGGCCCGTGGGTGGGGGGGGGCCGGCTGGCTCCGAAAATCCAATACGCAGGATGGTTCCCAGATGAAAAAATGGCACCAGTCCGGGCGGCGGTTTTAGAAATGGTCCGCAATCGCCAGCCAACGGGGCCGGGGGGGTTTTTTTCCAGGGGAAAAGGGGCCCTGTTTTGTTTGGGGCCTGTGGCTGGGAGTGGCCGGTGGCTCCGAAAAACCCCAAAACCAGGATGGTTCCCAGATAAAGGGGCACATCCCACGGGGGGGGTTTTATAGAAATGGCTCCTGCAAATTCCAGCCAAAGCGGGCGTTTAGTTTTTTCCAGGGAAAAGGGCCCGGGGTTTTTGTTTGGGGGCCTGTGGCTGGAGTGGGCCCCGGTGGCTCCTAAAATCCCGATACCAGGTGGTTTTAGATGAAAGGTGGCACCATCCGAGTCGGCTGGTTTTAAGGGAAATGCTCCTGCAACTGCCCCCCAGAACGGGAGTTTTCTTTCCCGGGAAAAGGGCCCTTTTTGTTTGGGGGCCCGTGGTGGGTGGCCGGGTGGCCCTGAAAACCACGATACGCAGGGTGGTTCCAGATAAAGGGGCACCAAGGGCCAGTCGGGCTGGTTTTTTAAGAGGAAAGGCCCCCCAATCTGCCGCCGAGCGGGCGGTGTTTTTTCCCGGGAAAAAGGGGGCCCTGGTTTGTGTTTGGGGGCCCGTGGTGGGGGTGGCCGGGTGGGGTCCCGAAAAACCCGATACCAGGATGTTCCCAGAAAAGGGGCCCAGTAAGTGGGCTGGTTTGAAGAGGGAAGTGGTCCTGCAATCGCCAGCCCGGCGGGCGTAGTTTTTTTCCCAGGGGAAAAGGCCGTGGTTTTTGTTCGGGGGGTGTGGGTGGGAGGGCCGGGTGGCTCCTGAAAATCCACGATACCAGTGGTTCCCTTTAAAGGGCACCATGCCAAATCGGGCTGGATTGATAGAGGGAAGTGGCCCTGCAATCTGCCAGCGAGACGGGCAGTCAGTTTTTACTTCCAGGGGAAAATGGGGCCCTAGTTTGTTTGGGGGGCCGTGGTGGATGGGCCGCGGCTCCCGAAAATCCACAACGCAGGTTTGGTTCCCCCGGGGAAAATGGCACCAGTCCGAGGGGGTGGTTTTAAAGGAATGGTCCGCAACTGCCACCAGAAGGGGGGGGGGTAGTTTTTTTTCCAGGGAAAAGGGCCGGGTTTTTGTTGGGCCTGGGGAGTGGCCGGCTGGTCCCCGAAAAAAAACATCCAGGATGGTTCCCAGAAAGGTGGACCCGTCCAGTCGGGGGGTTGAAGAGGAATGGCTCCCGCAATCTGCCAGCCAGAGCGGGGGGGTAGTTTTTTTCCAGGGAAAAAGGCCCTGGTTTTGTTTCGGGGGCCTTTGGGGGGAGTGGCCCGGGTGGGTCCCGAAAAACCCCGATAGCAGGGGTTCCCAGATGAAAAATGGCACCCTCCCGGGGCGGGTGGTTTTAAAAAAGTGGCTCCTGCAACCCAGCCGGGGGCTTGTTTTTTTCCAGGGAAAAGGGGCCCTTTTTGTTGGGGGCCTGTTGCTGGGAGTGGCCGTGGTCCTGAAAATCCACATACGCAGGATGGTTCCCCAATGAAAGGGGGGAACCCTCCGGCGGGCGTTTGATAAGGAAGTGGCTCCTGCAATCCCAGCCAGAGCGGGGCGTATTTTCTTCCCGGGAAAAAGGCCCGGGGTTTTTGTTCGGGGGCCTGTGGTGGAGTGGGGGGCTCCTGAAAATCCAGTAGCAGGTGGTTTCCCCGAGAAAGGGCCCGTCCTTCGGGCTGGTTGAAGAGGAAAATGCTCCCGCATCTCCAGAGAAGGGGCATTTTTTTCCAGGAAAAGGGCCCCTGTTTTGGTTTTTGGGGCCCGTGGGTGGAGTGGCCGGGGGCTCCGAAAAACCCCCTACGCAGGAGGTTTCCCCGATGAAGGGGGCACCATCCATCGGGGTGGTTGATAGAGGAAGTGGGCTCCTCAAACTGCCAGCCAGAGCGGGCGGTATTTTTTTCCAGGGAAAAGGGCCCCTGGTTTTTTGTTCGGGGGGGGGGTGGGGTGGCCGGCTGGTCCCAAAATCCCGATACGCAGGATGGTTCCCAGATGAAAGGGGGCACCAGCAAGTGGGGGGTTTTAAAGGGCAAGTGGTTTTTGCAATCCGCCCCCCAAAGGGGCGGGGTTTTTTTCCGGGAAAGGGCCGTTTGTTTTTGGGGGCTGTGGCTGGGAGTGGCCGGCTGGCTCCGAAAATCCCCAATACGCAGGGGTGGTTTTCCCAAAAAAAGTGGAAAAAGTCCAAATCGGGGTGTTTTTATAGACAAGTGGCTCCTCAATCTGCCAGCCAGATGACGGGCAGGTCTTTTATTCCGGGGAAAAAGGGCCCTGTTTTGTTGGGGGGCCGTGGGTGGAGTGGCCGGGTGGCTCCTGAAAATCCACGATCGCAGGGGTTCCCAATGAAAGGGGGCACCAGTACCCAGTGGGGGTTGATAAGGGAAATGGCCCTGCAATCTGCCAGCCAGAAGCGGGGGGGTAGTTTTCTTTCCGGGAAAAGGGCCTTTTGTTTTGGGGGCCCGGGCTGGAGGCCGGGTGGGTCCTGAAAATCCACATACCAGGGTGGTTCCCCGAGAAAGGGGGCACCATCCGGCGGGCTGGTTGAAGGGAAGTGGCTCCTGCAATCTGCCAGCCAGAAGGGGCGGTGTTTTCTTCCAGGGAAAAGGGGCCCTTTTTGGTTTGGGGGCCTGTGGCGGGGGGGGGCCGGCTGGCCCGAAAATCCACGAACCCGGATGGTTTCCCAGATGAAAAGGGGGCACCAGCCCGGGGGGTGGTTTTTTAAAAAGGGAAGGGCCCCAATTT
>NW_026994667.1:0-5849 GCF_028769735.1 Zonotrichia leucophrys gambelii
GGGCAGGTCGGGTTTTTCTTCCCGGGAAAAAGGGGCCCTGGGTTTTTGTTTGGGGGGCCCGTGGCTGGGAGTGGCCGGCTGGCTCCCGAAAATCCCGATAGAGGATGGGTTCCCCGATGAAAGGTGGAACCCGTCCAAATCGGGCTGGTTTGATAGAGGGAAGGGGGCCCCCTGCAAATTTCCCGCCAGATGCGGGGCGGGTGAAATTTTTTTTGCCAGGGCAAAAAGGGCCCTGGTTTGTGTTTTGGGGGGCCCGTGGCTGGGGTGGCCGGCTGGCTCCCGAAAATCCACAAAAGCAGGATGGTTCCCAGATGAAAGGGGGACCCGTGCCAAAATTTGGGGGTTTTGGGGGAAAACCAAAATGGTTCCCGCAAACTGCCCCCAGAAGATGGGCAGGTTTAGTTTTACTTCCAGGGAAAAAGGGGCCCTAGTTTTGTTTTTGGGGTTGGTGGGGGGTGGCCGGCTGGCTTGAAAATCCACAAAACGAGGATGGTTCCCAGATGAAAGGTGGCACCCGTGCCAAGTCGGGGTGTTTATAGCAAGTGCTCCTGCAATCTGCCAGCCAGAGAGGGAGGTCAATTTTATCCAGGAAAAGGGCCTTTTTTTGGGCCTGTGGCTGACGCGGTGGCTCCTAAACCAGGACCGGATGGTTCCGATAAAGGTGGCACCTCCATTGGCGTGAAGGGGGTGGTCTGTTGCCAGCGAAGGGCGGTGGTTTTGTTTGCCGGGGCTTTTGTTTTGGGGGCCGTGGCTGGGATGCGGTGCCTGATTCTCATTTTATTATCCAGTGTTTTTCCAGGGAAAGGTGTTTGTTCGGCCTGGGAGCGGTGGCTCCTGAAAACACGATACGAGGTTCAAAAAGTGCACAGCCATGCGGTAAAGAAGTGCTCTGATCTGCCCAAGCAGTCATTACTTCAGAAAAGGGCGGTTTTGGGCTGTGCTGGGTGCCGCTGTCCTGAATCACGATACGCAGATGGTCCAATAAAGTGCACATCCAGTGGTGGTTGATAGAATGTCGCAATGCCAGCCAAGGGAGGTCTTATTCAGAAAAGCGGTTTTGGGCTGTGGGAGGCCGGCCTGAATCCAATGTTCCAGATGAAAGGCACCAGCATCGCTGGTAAAGAAGTGTCCTCAATCCACCAGAAGGGGTTTTCGAAAAGGCCGTTGTTGGGCTGGCTGATGCGTGTCGAAATCCGATACGCAGGATGTTCCAGGAAAGGCCCATGCCAGGTGTAGAGCAATGTCGCATCTGCACCAGACGGCAGTCATTATTCCGAAGCCGTGTTGTTGGCCTTGGTGGCGCGGCTCCTGAAACCACGATACAGAGTCAATGAAAGTGCACAGTCAGTGGCGGTTAACAAGTCCCATTCCACAAGGGTGTTTTTCGGAAGGCTGTTTTTGGGCGTGCGGAGTGGCGTGCTCCAAAATCGCAGGTTCTATGGTTCCGATGAAGGTGGCACAGTGCAGTCGGGCTGGTTTGATAGAGCAAGTGGCTCCTGCAATCTGCCAGCCAGAACGGGGTCAGTTTTATTCCAGGAAAAGGGCCGTGGTTTGTGTTGGGGCCTGTGCTGGGAGTGGCCGGCTGGCTCCTGAAAATCCACATACGCAGATGGTTCCAGATGAAAGGTGGCACAGTGCAGTGGTGGTTAAGAGGCAAGTGGCTCCTGCAATCTCCAGCCAGATGAGGGCAGGTCAGTTTATTCCAGGAAAGGGCGTGTTTGTGTTCGGGGCGTGGCTGGGAGTGGCGGTGCTCCTGAAATCACATAGAGATGGTTCCAGATGAAGGTGGCACCATGCAGTCGGCTGGTTGATAGAGCAAGTGGCTCCTGCAATCTGCCAGCAGAGAGGGCAGGTCAGTTTTACTCCAGGAAAGGGCCGTGTTTGTTCGGGGCCTGTGTGGAGTGGCGGCTGGCTCCTGAAAATCCACGATACGCAGGATGTTCCCAGATGAAAGGTGCACCAGTCCAAGTGGGCTGGTTTATAACAGTGGCTCTGCAATTCCAGCCAGAGATGGGCAGGTCGTTTTAATTCCAGGGAAAAGGGCCGTAGTTTTTTTGGGGGCTGTGGCTGGGAGTGCCGGCTGGCTCCTGAAAATCCCGATACGAGGATGGTTCCCAGATAAAGGTGGCACCAGTGCCAAGTCGGCTGGTTGATAGAGGCAAGTGGCTCCTGCAATCTGCCAGCCAAAGCGGGGTTGTTTTTTCCAGGGAAAAGGGCCGTGGTTTGTTTGGGGCCTGTGGCGGGAGTGGCCGGCTGGCTCCTGAAAATCCACATACGCAGGATGGTTCCCAGATGAAAGGTGCACCAGTGCCAGTGGGCTGGTTTGATAGAGGGAAGTGGCTCCTGCAATTGCCAGCCAAAGACGGGCGGGTTTTTATTCCAGGGAAAGGGCCTGTTTTTTTTGGGGCTGTGGCTGGGAGTGGCGGCTGGCTCCTGAAATCCACGATACGCAGGATGGTCCCAGATGAAAGGTGGCACAGTGCCGAGTCGGGTGGTTTGATAAGGAAGTGCTCCTGCAATCTGCCAGCCAGAGCGGCGGTGAGTTTTTTCCAGGGAAAAGGGCCGTGTTTGTTTGGGGCCTGTGGCTGGGAGTGGCCGGCTGGCTCCTGAAAATCCACGATACGCGGATGGTTCCAGATGAAAGGTGGCACCAGTGCAGTCGGGCTGGTTGATAGAGGCAAGTGGCTCCTGCAATCTGCAGCCAGATGACGGGCGGTCAGTTTACTTCCAGGGAAAGGGCCGTGTTTGTGTTTGGGGCCTGTGGCGGGAGTGGCCGGCTGGCTCCTGAAAATCCACGTACGCAGGATGGTTCCAGATGAAAGGTGGCACCAGTGCCAAGTGGCTGTTATAACAAGTGCTCTGCAATTGCCAGCAATGAGGGCAGGTCATTTATTCCAGGGAAAAGGCCGTGTTTTGGGGCCTGTGGCTGGATGGCGGCTGGCTCCTGAAAATCCACATACGGGATGGTCCAGACAAGGTGCACCAGTGCCAAGTCGGCTGGTTGATAGAGGAAGTGCTCCTGCAATCTGCCAGCCAGAACGGGCGGGTAGTTTTTTCCGGAAAAGGCCTGTTTGTTGGGGGCCTGTGGCTGGAGTGGCGGCTGCTCCTGAAAAACGTCCAGGAGGTTCCCAGATGAAAGGTGGCACCAGTGCCGAGTCGGGCTGGATTGATAGAGGCAAGTGGCTCCTGCAATCTGCCAGCCAGATGACGAGGCAGGTCAGTTTACTTCCAGGGAAAAGGGCCGTAGTTTGTGTTCGGGGGCCTGTGGCTTGGGGTGGCCGGCTGGCTCCTGAAAATCCACGATACGCAGGATGGTTCCCAGATGAAAGGTGGCACCAGTGCCAAGTCGGGCTGGTTTGATAGAGGCAAGTGGCTCCTGCAATCTGCCAGCCAGATGACGGGCAGGTCAGTTTTAATTCCAGGGAAAAGGGCCGTAGTGTTTGTTTGGGGCCTGTGGCTGGGAGTGGCCGGCTGGCTCCTGAAAATCCACAATACGCAGGATGGTTCCCAGATGAAAGGTGGCACCAGTGTCGAGTCGGGCTGGTTTGATAGAGGGAAGTGGCTCCTGCAATCTTCCAGCCAGAAGCGGGGTGGGTTAGTTTTTTTTGCCAGGGAAAAGGGCCGTGGTTTGTGTTCGGGGGCCTGTGGCTGGGAGTGGCCGGCTGGCTCCTGAAAATCCACGATACGCAGGATGGTTCCCAGATGAAAGGTGGCACCAGTGCCGAGTCGGGCTGGAGTGATAGAGGCAAGTGGCTCCTGCAATCTGCCAGCCAGATGACGGGCAGGTCAGTCTTACTTCCAGGGAAAAGGGCCGTAGTTTGTGTTCGGGGGCCTGTGGCTGGGAGTGGCCGGCTGGCTCCTGAAAATCCACGATACGCAGGATGGTTCCCAGATGAAAGGTGGCACCAGTGCCAAGTCTGGGCTGGGTTTGATAGAGGCAAGTGGCTCCTGCAATCTGCCAGCCAGATGACGGCAGGTCAGTTTTACTTCCAGGGAAAAGGGCCGTGTTTGTTTGGGGCTGTGGTGGGAGTGGCCGGCTGGCTCCTGAAAATCCACGATACGCAGGATGGTTCCCAGATGAAAGGTGGCACCAGTGCCAAGTCGGGCTGTTTATAATGGGCCTGCAATCTGCAGCCAAGAGGGCAGGTGTTTTATTCCAGGGAAAAGGGCCGTAGTTTTTTTGGGGCCTGTGGCTGGAGTGGCCGCTGCTCCTGAAAATCCACGATACCAGGATGGTTCCAGATGAAAGGTGGCACCAGTGCCAGTCGGGCTGGTTTGATAGAGGCAAGTGCTCCTGCAATCTGCCAGCCAGAAGCGGGTTAGTTTTTTCCAGGGAAAAGGGCCGTGTTGTGTTCGGGGGCCTGTGGCTGGGAGTGGCGCTGGCTCCTGAAAATCCACGATACGCAGGATGGTTCCCAGATGAAAGGTGGCACCAGTCCGAGTCGGCTGGATTGATAGAGGCAAGTGCTCCTGCAATCTGCCAGCCAGAGACGGGCAGGTCAGTTTTATTCCAGGGAAAAGGCCGTGTTTGTGTTCGGGGGCCTGTGGCTGGGTGGCCGGCTGGCTCCTGAAAATCCACGATACGCAGATGGTTCCCAGATGAAAGGTGCACCAGTGCCAAGTCGGCTGGATTGATAAGGCAAGTGCTCCTGCAATGTGCCGCCAGATGGGAGGTAGTTTTAATTCCAGGAAAAGGGCCGTATTTTGTTTGGGGCCTGGGCTGGGAGTGGCCGGCTGGCTCCGAAATCCACGATACCAGGATGGTTCCCAGATGAAAGGTGGCACCAGTCCGAGTCGGGCTGGTTTGATAGAGGAAGTGGCTCCTGCAATCTCCAGCCAAAGCGGGGGTTAGTTTTTTCCAGGAAAAGGGCCGTGGTTTTGTTCGGGGCCTGTGGTGGGAGTGGCCGGCTGCTCCTGAAAATCCACGATAGAGGATGGTTCCCAGATGAAAGGTGGCACCAGTGCCAAGTTGGGCGTTTATATACAAGGGCGCTGCAATGCAGCCAGATATGGGGGTCAGTTTACTTCCAGGAAAAGGCGTAGATTTTATTGGGGACTGTGGCTGGGGTGGCCGCTGCTCTAAAATCCACATACTGGATGCTCCCAGCCAAGGTGGCACCAGTGCAAGTCGGCTGGTTTGAAGAGGCAAGTGGCTCTGCAATCTGCCAGCCAGAAGCGGGGTGTTTTTCCAGAAAAGGCCGTGGTTTTGGGGCCTGTGGCGGGATGGCCGCTGGCTCCTGAAAATCCACGATACAGATGGTTCCCAGATGAAAGGTGGCACAGTGCCGAGTCGGCTGATTGATAGAGGAAGTGGCTCCTGCAATCTGCCAGCCAGAGCGGGGCGGTGAGTTTTGTTTGCCAGGGAAAAGGGCCGTGGTTTGTGTTGGGGGCCTGTGGCTGGGAGTGGCCGGCTGGCTCCTGAAAATCCACGATACGCAGGATGGTTCCCAGATGAAAGGTGGCACCAGTGCCGAGCGGCTGTTTGATAGTACCAAGTGGCTCCTGCAATCTGCCAGCCAGAAGATGGGAGGTCTGTTTTAATTCCAGGGAAAAGGGCCGTAGTATTTGTTTGGGGACCTGTGGCTGGGAGTGGCCGGCTGGCTCCTGAAAATGCACAATACGCAGGATGGTTCCCAGATGAAAGGTGGCACCAGTGTCGAGTCGGGCTGGTTTGATAGAGGGAAGTGGCTCCTGCATCTTCCAGCCAGAAGCGGGGTGGGTTAGTTTTGTTTGCCAGGGAAAGGGCCGTGGTTTGTGTTTTGGGGCCTGTGGCTGGGAGTGGCCGGCTGGCTCCTGAAAATCCACGATACGCAGGATGGTTCCCAGATGAAAGGTGGCACCAGTGCCGA
>NW_026994668.1:0-5842 GCF_028769735.1 Zonotrichia leucophrys gambelii
CCCCCCCCCCCCCCCCCCCCTGGGCCCCCTGGAAACGGGTTTTTTTTAAGCCGCTGGACTGGCCACCCCCCAACAAATCTGCCCCTTTTGTGGAATTAAAAGACCGCCCCCTTCGGCGGCAACAAGCCCTTTCTATAATACCCGATTGCCGTCACTTTTCATTGGGGGGACCCCGCATTATTTTGGGGGGCAGCCCCCCCCACGGCCCCCGAAAAAAAGGCCCCCCCAAACAAAACCCCACCCCCCCTTTCCCGGATTGCAACACCCTTTTCAAACCGCCGATCGGGCCCCTTCTCTAACCCCCGGGGGTTTTTTAACCACCGGCCATCCCGCCACGGCCCCCAAAAAACGGCCCTTTTTTTTAAAAAAAAAACTCCCCTTTGGGGGGGAAGGGAAAACCTTTCCTTTCCCCCCGCTCGGCCCTGGGCCACCTTTTTTCTGGGAACCCCTGGGGTTTGGGAAACGGGCCAGCCGCCACGGGCCCCCGCCAAAACCAAACCCCTTTTCCCGGAAAAAAACCCCCCCCCTCTGGCTGGCAATTGCAGGAGCCCCTGCCTTTTAATCCAGCCGACCGACGGGCCACCTTTTTATCGGGAACCCCCCCGCATGTGGATTTTCAGGGCAGCCGGCCACTCCCCGCCACAGGCCCCGAACACAAAAAGGCCCCTTTTTCCCCGGGAAAGAAACTCACCCCCCCCCTTTGGGGAGATTGAGGGCCCCTTCCCCCCTTTTCAAACCGGGCCCAAATCGGGACGGTGCCCCTTTCTGGGAACCATCCGCGTATCGTGGGTTTTCAGGGGCCCGCCGGCCATCCGGACAGGCCCCAAAAAAAACACGGCCCTTTTCCCTGGAATAAAAAAAACCGCCCCTCTTTGGGGGAGATTGCGGGCCCCGCTATCAAAACCCCCCTTTGGGGGCCCCCTTTTTTTGGGAACCTTGGTTTTGGTTTCGGGCGCCCCCACCCCCCGCCCCGCCCAAAAAAAAATTACCCCTTTCCCCCGGGAATTAAAACCGCCTCCCTTTCGGTGGCAAATTTCCCAACATTCCCCAACCCCGAACTGGTTCCCCCTTTGGGAACATCCGGGATCGTGGATTTTTTGGGCCCGCTCCACCCCAGGCCGCCCCCCAAAAAAACCCTCCCTTTTCTGGGGAAAACCCGCCCGCATTGGGGGAGATTGCAACCCCTTGCCCTTCAATGCCCATCCCCTGGGCCCCTTTTTGGGAAATCCGGACGGGTTTTAAACCCCCGGCCCCCACCCCCGGCCCCCGAAACAAAATACGGGCCCCCTTCCCCGGAAATTGCTGGGGGGCCCCCCGAAACGGGGAGTTCGGGCCCCTTCCTTTAACACCCGATCGGACTGGGCCACCCCTTAACCACCGCCTTTTTTCCCGGCCCCTCCAGAAAGGCCCCCCCACCCAAAAACCCTTTTCCCGGGAAAAAAAAACCCCCTAAACGGCGGAATTCGGGCCTTGCCCTTTCAATACCACCGGATGGTGTTTTCCGGGAAAACCCTCCTGGGGGACAAAACCCCCCGGCCACTCCACCCCAAGGCCCCCCCCCAAAAAACCCCCCTTTTTTGGCAAAAACCTCACCCCCCCGCCCCTGTGGCAATTGGGAACTTTTCCCCTAAACGGATTGGACGTGCCCTCACGGCCAACAAAACTCACGGCCCTTTTCCCTGGAAGAAACTGACCTGCCCGTCATCTGGCTGGCAAATGCAGAGCCCTTGCCTCTATCAATCCAGCCCGACTCGACTGGTGGCAACCTTTCATCTGGGAACCATCCTGCGTATCGTGGATTTTCAAGCCAGCGGCCACTCCCCGCACAGGCCCCCGAACAAAACTACGGCCCTTTTCCCTGGAAAATAAAACTGAAATGCCCGTCATCTGGCTGGCAGATTGCAGGAGCCACTTGCCCCCATCAATCCGCCGCTCGGCACTGGGGCCACTTTCATCTGGGAACCACCTGCGTATCGGGGGTTTCGGAGCCACCCACTGCCAGCCACAGGCCCCCAACACAACCACGGCCCTTTCCTGGCAAAAAAAAACTACCGCCCCCCTTTGGCTGGCAGATTGCAAGAGCCACTTGCTCTATCAATCCAGCCGACTCGTACTGGCCCCTTCATCTGGGAACCATCCTGCGTATCGTGATTTTCAGGAGCCAGCCGGCCCCTGCCAGCCACAGGCCCCGAACACAAACACGGCCCTTTTCCCTGGCAAAGAAAACTCACCCGCCCCGCTTCTGGCTGGCAGATTGAGGCCCCTTCCCTCTATCAAACCGCCGACTCGGTACTGGTGCCACCTTCATCTGGGAACCATCCTGCGTATCGTGGATTTTCAGAGCCACCGGCCACTCCCCGCCACAGGCCCCAACACAAACCACCAAACGGCCCTTTCCCTGGCAAAAAACGACCCGCCCTCTTCTGCTGGCAGATTGCAGGAGCCACTTGTCTATCAACCACCGATCGGACTGGGCCACCTTTCATCTGGGAACCATCCTGCGTATCTGGTTTTCGGAGCCAGCGCCACTCCGCCACCCCCGAACAAAAATCTACGGCCCTTTTCCCTGGAAAAAACCACCCGCCCCTCTGGCTTTGGCCCAAATTTAGGGGCCACTGCCCCTATCAAACCAGCCGACTGGACTGGTGCCACCATTCATCTGGGAACCCTCCTGCTACGGGATTTTCAGGGGCCACCGCCACTCCAGCCACAGGGCCCCCAACAAAACCACGGCCCTTTTCCCGGAAAAGACTGACCCGCCCGTCATCTGGCTGCAGATTGCAGGAGCCACTTGCCTCTATCAATCCAGCCGACTCGCACTGGTGCCACCTTTCCCTCTGGGAACCACTGCTATGTGATTTTCAGGAGCCAGCCGGCCACTGCCACCACGGCCCAAACACAAACACGGCCCTTTTCCCTGGAAAAAAAACTGACCTGCCCGCATCTGGCTGGCAGATTGCAGACCACTTGCCTCTATCAATCAGCCCGACTCGGCACTGGTGCCACATTCATCTGGGAACCATCCTGCGTATCGTGATTTTCAGAGCCAGCCGGCCACTCCCAGCCACAGGCCCCCGAACACAAACCACGGCCCTTTTCCCTGGAAGTAAAACTGACCTGCCCGTCATCTGGCTGGCAGATTGCAGGAGCCACTTCCCTCTATCAATACAGCCCGACTCGGCACTGGTGCCACCTTTCATCTGGGAACCATCCTGCGTATCGTGGATTTTCAGGAGCCAGCCGGCCACTGCCAGCCACAGGCCCCTGAACACAAACCACGGCCCTTTTCCCTGGCAAAGAAACTACCGCCCCCCTTCTGGGTGGCAATTGCAGGACACTTGCTCTATCAAACCGCCCAAATCGGACTGGTGCCACCTTTCATCTGGGAACCATCCTGCGTATCGTGGATTTTCAGGAGCCAGCCGGCCACTCCCAGCCACAGCCCCCAAACAAAACACGGCCCTTTTTCCCCGGAATTAAAACGACCTGCCCATCTTCTGGCTGCAGATGCAGGACCACTTGTCTATCAAACCAGCCCGACTGGACTGTGCCACTTTTTATCTGGGAACCATCCTCTATCGTGGATTTTTAGGGGCCAGCGGCCCCTCCCAGCCCAATCCCCAAAAAAAACACCCCTTTTCCCCGGAAAAACGACCTGCCCTCTCTGGGTGGCAATTGCAGGGGCCACTTGCCCTTTCAAACCCCCCGACTCGGACTGGGCACCTTTTTACGGGAACCATCCTGCGTATCGTGGTTTTTTAGGGGCCAGCGGCCACTCCCAGCCACAGGCCCCCAACAAAAAATACCCCTTTTCCCGGAAAGAAAACTGACCTGCCCGTCTCTGGGGGCAGATTGCAGGAGCCACTTGCCTCTACAATCCAGCCCGACTGGACGGGGCCCCCTTTCATCTGGGAACCCTTGGTATCGGGTTTAGGGGCCCGGGCCACTCCCAGCCACAGGCCCCCCAAAAAAAAACTACGGCCCTTTTCCCTGGGAATAAAAATGACCTGCCCTCCTTTTGGGTGGCAGATTGCAGGGGCCACTTTTCTATCAATCCCGCCGACTGGCACTGTGCACTTTCATCTGGAACCCTCCCGCGTATGGATTTTCAGGAGCCAGCCCCCCTCCACCACAGGCCCCGAACACAAAACCCGGGGGTTTTCCCCGGCAAAAAAACCACCCCCCCCTTTGCTGAGATTGAGGACACTTCCCTCTAAAACCGCCCAAATCGGTACTGGGCCACCTTTTATCTGGGAACCATCCCGCTACGTGGATTTTCGGGGCCAGCCCGGCCACTCCCACCCCGGCCCCCAAAAAAAAAACGGGCCCCTTTTCCCCGAATAAAAAGACCCCCCTCTCTGGTGGCAGATTGCGGAGCCCCTTGGGTCTTAACCAGCCCGATGGCCCCGGGGGCCACCTTTATCTGGGGAACCCTCCTGGTACGTGGATTTTTGGGGCCACCGGGCCCTCCCCCACAGGCCCCAAAAAAAACGGCCCTTTCCCGGGAATAAAACACCCGCCCTCATCTGGGGGCAAAAATTTCAGGACCACTTGCTTTCAACCGCCGACTGGCACTGGGGCCCCCCTTTCATTGGGAACCCTCCTGCGTTTGTGGATTTTAGAGCCAGCTGGCACTCCACCAGGCCCCCAAAAAAAACACGGCCCTTTCCCTGGCAAAGAAAACGACCTGCCCGCATCGCTGCAGATGCGGACCACTTCCTCTATCAATCCAGCCCGACTCGAAATGTGCCCCCTTCATCTGGGAAACCCTCGTATCGTGATTTTCAGAGCCAGCCGCCACCCCACCAAAAGGCCCCAAACAAATACTACGGCCCTTTTCCCTGCAAGTAAAACTGACCTGCCCGTCATCTGGCTGGCAGATTGCAGGAGCCACTTGCCTCTATCAATCCAGCCCGACTCGGCACTGGTGCCACCTTTCATCTGGGAACCATCCTGCGTATCGTGGATTTTCAGGAGCCAGCCGGCACTCCCAGCCACAGGCCCCCAAACACAAATACGGCCCTTTTCCCTGGAAGTAAACTGACCTGCCCGTCATCTGGCTGGCAGATTGCAGGAGCCACTTGCCTCTATCAATCCAGTCCGACTCGGCACTGGTGCCACCTTTCATCTGGGAACCATCCTGCGTATTGTGGATTTTCAGGAGCCAGCCGGCCACTGCCAGCCACAGGCCCCTGAACACAAACCACGGCCCTTTTCCCTGGCAAAGACAACTCACCCGCCCGCTCTGGCTGGCAGATTGCAGGACACTTCCTCTATCAACCGCCGACTCGGACTGTGCCACCTTTCATCTGGAACCATCCTGCGTATCGTGGATTTTCAGGAGCCAGCCGGCCACTCCCCGCCACAGGCCCCCAAACAAAACTACGGCCCTTTTCCCTGGCAAAGAAAACGACCTGCCCGTCTTTTGGCTGCAGATTGCAGGACCCCTTGTCTATCAACCAGCCCGACTTGGACTGGTGCCCACTTCATCTGGGAACCATCCTGCGTATCGTGGGTTTTCAGGAGCCAGCCGGCCACTCCCCCCACAAGCCCCAAAAAACTACGGCCCTTTCCCTGAATTAAAACCGACCTGCCCATCTTTTGGCTGGCAATTGCAGGGGCCACTTGGCTATCTCAAACCACCGACTTGGCAAATGGGGCCACCTTTCATCTGGGAACCATCCTGCGTATCGTGGATTTTCAGGAGCCAGCCGGCCACTCCCAGCCACAGGCCCCCAAAAAACTACGGCCCTTTTCCCTGGCAAAGAAAACGACCTGGCCCCCCATCTTGGGTGGCAGATTGCAGGAGCCACCAAAGGTCTTCAACCAGCCGACTGGATGG
>NW_026994669.1:0-5837 GCF_028769735.1 Zonotrichia leucophrys gambelii
CAGGGCCGAGTCGGGGTGGGGGATAAAAGGGAAATGGCTCCTGCAACGCCAGCCAAAGCGGGGCTGGGTTTTTTCCCGGGAAAAGGGGCCCTGGGTTTGTGGGTTGGGGCCTGTGGGTGGGGGTGGGCCCGGTGGCTCCGGGAAAACCCCAACGCGGGTGGGGCCCAAAATTTAAAGGTCACCAGTGCCCAAATTGGGCAGGTTTGTTTACCAAGTGGGTGCTGCAATGTGCCAGCCAGGAAAGGGCAGGCAATTTACCCAGGGGAAAAAAGGGCCCCTAAATTTTTTTGGGGGGGTTTGGGGGGGAGTGGCCGGGTGGGCCCCCAAAATCCCCCAAAACGCGGAAGGGGGCCCCCAAACCCCGGGGCCCAGTCCAAGTCGGGGTGGTTGATAGAGGCCCAAAGGGGTCCGGGAATCTGCCAGCCAAAGCGGGGGGTAAATTTTTTCCAGGGAAAAGGGGCCCGGGGTTTTTGTTCGGGGGCCTGTGGTGGGGGTGGCCCGGTGGGCCCCGAAAAAACCACGATACCAGGTGGTTCCCAAAAAAGGTGGCACCCGGGCCCAAATCGGGCTGGTTTTAAAAGACCCAAATGGTTCCGCAAACTCCAGCCAGATGAGGGCGGGGTTTTTTTCCAGGGGAAAAAGGGGCCTAGTTTTTTGGGGGCCTGGGTTTTGGGGGGGCCGGCGGGGTCCTGGGAAAAACCACAACCCCCGGAGGGGGGCCCCAAGGGAAAAGGGGGCACCATGCCAAATCGGGGTGGTTTTATAGAGGGAAGTTCTCCGGGAATCGCCACCCGAAGCGGGGGGGTAGTTTTCTTTCCAGGGGGAAAAGGGGCCCTGGGTTTTTGGTTTGGGGGCCCGTGGCGGGAGTGGGGCCCGGGGGGCCCTGAAAACCCCCGATAGCAGGGTGGTTCCCCGATAAAAAGGGGGCACCAGTTTCCAGTTGGGGGTGGATTATTGACCAAAAGGGGTCCCGCAATTGCCAGCCAGAGATGGGGAGGGCAGTTTTTACTTCCAGGGGAAAAGGGGCCCTAGTTTTGTTTTGGGGCCTTGGGGGGTGGGGGTGGCCGGGGGGCTCCCGAAAATCCCAAAACCAGGGTGGTTTCCCCAAAAAGGTGGCACCCTGCCCCAAATCGGGGGGGTTTAAAGAGGGGAAAAGGGGTCCTGCAATCTGCCAGCCAGAAGCGGAGGTGGGAAGGGTTTTTTTGCCGGGAAAAAAGGGGCCCTGGTTTGTGTTTTTGGGGCCTTGGCTGGGAGTGGGGCCGGGGGGCCCCTGAAAACCCCGATACCAGGGTTTTCCCCGATGGGAAAAGGGGGGACCCTGCCGAGTCGGGCCCCGGTTATAGAGGGAAGGGGGCTCCTGCAATCTCCAGCCAGGAAAACGGGGGGGCCCTTTTCTTTTTCCCGGGGAAAAGGGGGGGTTTTTTTGTTGGGGGCCCCTGGGGGTGGGGGTGGCCCGGGTGGCCCTGAAAATCCACGAAACCAGGGGGTTTCCCAGATGAAAAAGGGGGCCCCCAGTTTTAATCGGCGGGGTTTTATAGAGGCAAATGGCCCTGCAAACTGGCCCCCAAATCGGGGGTAGTTTTTGCCAGGGAAAAGGGCCGGGGGGGTTTTTTTTGGGGGGGCCCCCGGCGGGGGGGTGGCCGGGTTTTGGGCCCCCCAAAAACCACGATACGCCAAAGGTTCCAGATAAAAGGGGGCACCAGTGCCAAGTTGGGGGGTTTGGGTTTACCCAAAGGGGGTTCGAAAATTCCAGCCCAAAGAGGGAAAGGGCCTTTTTTTTCCAGGGAAAAGGGCCTAGATTTTTTTGGGGGTTGTGGCCCGGGAGTGGCCGGGGGGCCCTGAAAACACAAAACGCGGGGGCTTCCCCCCAAGGGCACCCCCGCCAATCGGGGTGGTTGATAAGGGGGAAATGGTCCGGGAACTGCCACCAAAGAGGGCGGTCGTTTTAATTTCCCGGGGAAAAGGGGGCCCTGTTTTTGTTGGGGCCTTGGCCGGGGGTGGCCGGTGGTCCTGAAATCCCCGATACCAGGATGGTTTTCCCCGTGAAAGGGGGCAAGTCCATTTGGCTGGTTTGGGGAAAAGGAAGGCCCCGGGAAACTTCCCCCCGAAACGGGGGGGGGGGGTTTTTTGGGTTTTTTTTTTTTTTTTTTAAAAAAACCCCCCCGGGGGTTTTTTTTGGGGGGGGCCCCCGGGTGGGGGGGGCCGGGGGCCCCCAAAATCCCAACCAAAAGGGGTTTCCCCCCAAAAAGGGGGACCAGGCCGGCGGCTGGGTTTAAAGGGGTGGGGTCCCGGGAAAAAAGCCACCAGAGGGGGGAATTTTTTCCCGGGAAAAAAGGGGCCGGGGTTTTTTTTGGGGGGCCGGGGGGGGGGGCCGGGGGGGTCCGGGAAAAACCACATACCGGGGTTCCCCAAAGAAAGGGGCCCCGGGCCGGGCGGGCGGGGGAAGAGGGAAATGGGTCCCGCAATCGGGCCCCCCCCAAGGGGGGGGGGGTTTGTTTTTTTGCCCGGGGAAAAGGCCGGGTTTTTGGTTGGGGGGCCCGGGGGGGGGGGGCCGGGGCCTTAAAATCCACGAACCAGGGGGGTTCCCGGGTAAAGGGGCACCCTGGCCCTGGGTGGGTTTTTAAGGGAGGGCCCCGCAATTGCCCCCAGAAGGGGGCCGGGGGTTTTTTTTCCAGGGGAAAAAACCTTTTTGGTTGGGGGGCCCTGGGGGATGCCCCGGGTGGCTCCGGAAAAACCCCAATACCCGGGTGGGTTTCCCCGATGAAAGGGGCCCAGTCCGTTTGGGCTGGTTTGTAAAAAAGTGGCTCCCGCAACACCACCAGAAGGGGGCGGCTGGGTTTTTTCCAGGGGAAAAGGGGGGGGGTTTGTGTTTTTGGGGGGGGGTGGGGGGAGTGGCCGGCGGGGCCCCAAAATCCCCAAAAACGCAGGTGGTTCCCAGATGAAAGGGGGGCACCAGGGCCCCCGTGGGTTTTGGGTAACCCAAATGGGTCCCGCAATCGGGCCCCCAGAAGCGGGGGGGCAGTTTTTTTTCCCGGGGAAAAGGGCCCTGGTTTTTTGGGGGCCTTTGGGTGGGAGGCCGGGGGCCCTGAAAACCCCGGTTTCCAATGGTTCCCCGAGAAAAGGGGCACCAGTGGCCCAGCCCCCCTTTGGGAAGAGGAAGGGGTCCGGGAATCGCCAGCCAGAAGGGGCGGTAGGGTTTTTTCCAGGGAAAAGGGGCCCTTGTTTTTTTGGGGGCGGGGCTGGGGGTGGCCGGCTGGGGCCCGAAAATCCACAAAACGCGGAAAGGGCCCCAAAAAGGGGGCACCAGGGCCAATCCTGGGTTTTATAGAGGCAAGGGGCCTGCAATCTCCCCCAGAAGCGGGCAGGTTTTTTTTTACTTCCAGGAAAAGGGCCGGGGGTTTTTGTTTGGGGCCGTGGGGGGAGTGGCCGGCTGGCTCCGGGAAAAACCACGATACGCAGGGGGGTTCCCAAAATGAAAGGGGGGCCCTTTCCAAGGGGGGCAAAGGGTTTTATAGGGACCAAGTGGCTGCGCAATGGGCCAGCCAGAGATGGGCAGGTCAGTTTTACTTCCAGGGAAAAGGGCCGTAGATTTTTTTGGGACTTGGGGGCTGGGAGTGGCCCGGGTGGGCCCCCAAAAACCACAAACGCGGGTGGTCCCAACCCAAGGGGGCACCATGCCAATCGGGGTGGGGGTTTTATAAGGGAAAAGGGGGTCCTCAACGGGCCCGCAAGCGGGGGTAAATTTTTTTCCCCGGGGGAAAAAACCTGGTTTTTTGTTTGGGGGGTGTGGCTGGGAGGGGCCGGGTGGGGGCCGAAAATCCCGATACCCAGGGGGTGGTTCCCAGAGGGAAAAGGGGGCCCCCAATGCCAAAAAAATCGGGTTTGGGGGGAAGGCCCAATTGGGCCCGCAATTGCCAGCCAGAAGCGGGGGGGGAGTTTTTTCTTCCAAAAGGGGAAAAGGCCGGTTTTTTTGGGCCTTTTCGGGAGTGCCGGGGCCCCTTTAAAAACCCCAAAAGGGGGAATTTCCCCCGATTAAAAAGGGGGGACCAGTCCGTCGGGCTGGGTTTTAAAGGAATGGCTCCGGGAATTCCAGCCCGAAGGGGCGTATTTTTTCCAGGGGAAAACCGGGTTTTGTTGGGGCCGGGGGCTGGGGGGGCCCGGGTGGCTCCTGAAAATCCCGATAACCCGGATGGTTTCCCAAAATGAAAAGGGGGCACCCCCTTTTTAATTTGGGGGTTTTATAACCCAAATGGGTCTGCAATCTGCCAGCCAAGATGAGGGCAGGTGTTTACCCAGGGGAAAAGGGCCCTTGTTTTTTTTTGGGGCCTGGGGCGGGGGGTTTGGGCCCGGGGGGTCCGGAAAAACCCGATACGCAGGAGGTTCCCAATAAAAGGGGGCCCCTGCCAAATCGGGGTGGGTTTTTTTTGAGAAGTGGCTCCTGCAAACTGCCCGCCAAAGGGGGGGTAGTTTTTTTCCCCGGGAAAAGGGCCCTTGGGTTTTTTTTGGGGCCTGTGGCTGGGGGTGGGCCCGGGGGCCCTGAAAATCCCGATACAAATGGGTTTCCCCGATGAAAAAGGGGGCACCAGGGCCCAAATTGGGGGGGTTGGGTAGAGGAAGTGGGGTCCTGGGAATCGCCCGCCAGAAGGGGGGGAAATTTTTTCCGGGAAAAGGGCCGTGGGTTTTTTTCCGGGGGGGCCCCCGGGGTGGGAGTGGCCGGCTGGCCCCTGAAAATCCACATCGCAGGATGGTTTCCCCGTTTAAAGGTGGCACCCCGTGCCAGTCGGGCGGGTTTTTTTTGGGGGCAAAGGGGGTCCGCAATCGCCAGCCAAAGGGGGGGTAATTTTTTTGCCAGGGGAAAAAGGGGGCCCCCGGGTTTTTTTCGGGGGGCCGTGGCTGGGAGGGGCCCCCGGGGGGCTCCTGAAAACCCCAAACGCAGGGTGGTTCCCAGATGAAAGGGGGCACCAGCCAAAAGGGGGGGTTTTTAACCAAAAGGGCCCCAATTGGGCCCCCAAGATAGGGCATTTTAAAATTTCCGGGAAAAAGGGCCCCCTTTTTTTTGGGGGGTTTGGGGGGGGGGCCGGGGCCCCAAAATCCACAAAAACCGGGGGCCCCAAAAAGGGGGGCCCTTTCCAAATGGCTGGGGGGTTTTTTGACCGGGGCCCCTGCAAAATTTTTCCCCCGAAGGGGGGGAAATTTTTTTCCAGGGAAAAAAGGGGGCCGGTTTTTGGGTTTTTGGGGCCCGTGGCGGGGGTGGGCCCCTGGCTCCCGAAAAACCCGAAAACAGGAGGTTTCCCCGATAAAGGTGGCACCCTCCCCTCGGGGTTGGGTTTAAAGGAAAAAGGCTCCGCAATTTCCAGCCCCAAAAAGGGGGGTATTTTCTTTCCGGGAAAAGGGGCCTGGGGTTTTTTTTTGGGGGCCCTTTTGGGGGGTGGGGCCCCTGGCCCTTAAAAAACCCCGATCCGGGGGTTCCCCCAAAAAAAAGGGGGACCCTGCCCAATTGGGTGGGTTTTAAACCCCAAAGGGGGTTTTTAAAGGGCCCCCCCCGAAGATGGGAGTTTTTTTAAAAACCCGGAAAAGGGGGTAAATTTTTTGGGGGCTTTGGGGGGGAGGGGCCCCGGGCCCCCCGAAAATCCCCAAAAAAGCGGGGGTTCCCCATGAAAAAAGGGCACCTGGCCCAAATGGGGGGGTTGAAACAAGTGGCCCCGGGAATCGGGCCCCAAAACGGGGGTAGTTTTTTTCCCGGGGGAAAAGGGGCCGTTTGTTTTGGGGGCCGGGGGGGGGAGTGGGGGCGGGTCCTGAAAACCCCATAAAACCCGAGGTCCCCCAAAAGGTGGCAC
>NW_026994670.1:0-5832 GCF_028769735.1 Zonotrichia leucophrys gambelii
GGGGGGGGGGGGGGGGGGGGGGGTTTGGGGGGGGGGGGGCCCCCCCCCCCGGGGGAAAAACCGGGCCCCCGGCAAACCCCCCCCCCCTTTAAAGCCCCCTTTTTACTCCCCCCCCGGGGGAGGTGGGACAACCGGGACCCCGGGAGGTTTTTTCCCCCAATTCCCGCAAAAAAAAACCCCCCGGCCCCCCGGGGAAAACCCCCCCCCCCCCTTTACGGGAATTTCCTCCCCCCGCGGGATTGGGTTTTCAAACACCGGGGCCCCCCATTTCCCAAAACACGGCCCCTTTTTTAAAAAACCCCCCCCCTCAGCCCCCCAAACAGCCCCCTCCCGGGTAAAACTTTATTGCCAAATTCAAGGGGACCCCACCCCGGGAAAACCCCCCTTTTCGGCCCCTCCCCCAACCCCCCCCCCACCCGGCCCCCAAAAAAACCCCCCCCCCCAAAAAACCCCCCCCTTCTTAACCCCGGAAAACCCATTTCTAAAACCCCCAACCCCCCGGGGCCACCCCCCCCGGCCCCAAAACCCCCCCCCCGGGAAAAAAAACCCTTTTTAAATACCCACTTCCCCTTTTCCCCCATTGGGGCCCCCCCCCCTTTTAACCCCGGCCTTTCCCCCCCCCCCAAACCCCCCCCAGGGAAAAAAAAAAACCGGCCCCCTTTTCCGGCCCCCAACCCGGGTTTTCCAAAAAACCCCCTTCCACCAGGGGGGTCCCGGGGCCCTTTTCGGACCACGGCCCTTCCGGGCCCCCCCCCCGGGTTTTTAAAAAAAATCCCGCCCTTTTCCCCAAAAAAAGGGGCCCTTTTTTTTTTAACCCTCCCCTCCCGTGACCTTTTCCCCCCCCCGGGATTTTAGGGCCACCCCACCCCAAAAAAAAAATTTTTGGGAAAAATCCGCCCCCCCCGGGGAAAAAAAAAACCCCTTCCCTTTCAAAGGACTCACGGGGCCCCTTTTTCCCGGGAAATTGGAGGGATTTTTTAAAAACCGGGCCTCCCCCCCGGCCCCCACAAAACCCCGGGTTTTTTCCCCCAAAAAAACCCCCCCCCGTCATTAACCACCCCCCTTCCCCAAAAAACTGGCCTGGCCCCTTCAGGGGAATCCGGACTTTTCAACCAGCCCCACCCCGCACCCCCCACCAAAACCCCCTTTTTTTGGAAAAAACCCCCCCCCCGGGGCCCCAACAACCTTCTACAAAACCACCACCCGGGCCCCTTTTCTGGGATTGCGGAGGATTTCAACCAAAAGCCCTACTCGGGACGGGGCCCCCAAATCGGGCCTTTTCCCGAAAACCTGTTTTTTTGGGCCCGCCGGCCCCTAGCCACCCTCAAACAAAACAGCCCCCCTGGAAGTGACTTACTGCCCATCCTGGCCTGGATTTTCGGAGCCCACTCCCCTAACCACCAAAAAACCACGGCTTCCTGGTCCACTTTCACTGCCCCTTTGGGGGTGGGAAAACCCCCCAAACGCCCCCACGGTCCCCAAAAATCTACGGACCATCCGAGTATACCTGGCCCCTTCTGGCTAAGCAGACCCGGCTCCCCAAAACAGCCCAACTTCACTAGGCCCCTATAACCCCTGCTTGTGGATTTTAGGGCCAGCGCACCAGCCACGGCCCCCCAAACCACCCTTCCGGAAAAACCCCCCCGCCGCCGACAAGCCTTCCCAAAAACCCCCGCCTGTGCATTCGGACTCCCATTACGACCCCCGCACTCCCCCCACCCGAACACTCTCGGTTTTCCGAGAAACGCCTCCGCACGGCCGACAACCACTCCTTTCCATACCCCTTCACGGTGCATTCAGGACCACTGCTATCTACCGGCCGCGGCCACTTCCCAAAACCCGAACAAATTTGCCCCCTCAAAAATCCCCCCCTTGGCTCTTGAGAAAACTCCTCTCCCCGATCGACGTGCCCCTTTTTGGACCACTGGACGTGATTTCAGGAACGCCTACCAAACCCCAAAAACGGCCCTTTCCCGAAAAAACCGCCCTTCCGCAACAACCATCCTTAAAGGACTTCCTTGGGGGGGGCCCCCTTTCTGGGAACATCGCTACGTGGATTTCAGGCCGCCGCCACTCCAGCCAAGCCCCAACACAAACCAGGGCCTTTCCTGGAAAAACTCCCCCCTCGTGCAGGGCACCACTTCCACACGCCGCCGCACTGGCCACCTTCATCGGAATTCGGACGGGATTTCAGACGCCCAATCCCCCCCAAAACGCCCTTTCCGGAAAAACAGCCCTTTCCGCGATGCAGGCCACTTTCCCTAACCACCACTGGACGGGCCCCTTCACGGCCACCATCGGTTTTCGGCAGCCCACTCCAAACCCCCCAACCGGCCCTTCCCCAAAAACCACCCCCCTTGTGAAATGGACCACTTGTTTAACACCGCTCGCAGGCCACCCACGGCCTCCTGGAACAGGCGCGCATCCCCACGCCCAAAAATCAGCCCTTTCCGGTAAAATTCTGCCACTTTGTTCGGCAGGCCATTCCTCCACCCGACACGGCCCTTTTCGGAACATCTCAGGGTTTCGGGCAGGACCCCCACCCCCAACAAACACGCCCTTTCCGGAAAAATCCCCTTCTGGATTAGGAGCACCCTCACAAACACCCTCATTGCCCTTTTCTGGGAACTCCCATCGGATTTTAGGACCACGGCCCCCAAAGCCCCAAAAACGGGCCTTCCTGGAAAATCCGCCCTTTTGGTGCAGATGCGGCCACTCCCCAACCCCAACCAGGCCCTTTCCTGGGAAAACCCCCCGTTCGGTTTGGAGGCCGGCATCCCCACAGGCCCCGCACCCACCCCTTTTTGGAAAACACCCCCCTGTTTCAGGCCGGCACTCCCACCCCCCACCGCCTTCCATTGCAGGAGCCACTTCCTCTATCAACCAGCCCGACTTGCACTGGTGCCACCTTATCTGGGACTTCCTGCGTATCGTGGATTTTCAGGGCCAGCCGGCCACTCCAGCCACGGCCCCAAACAAACCCCCTTTCCTGGAATAAAACTACCTGCACGCCTCTGGCTGGCAGATTGCAGGAGCCACTTGCTCTATCAAACCAGCCCACTCGACTGGCCACTTCATCCTGGGAACTCCGCTATCGTGGATTTCAGGACCCCTCCCTGCACACAGGCCCCCAACAACAACCACGGCCTTTCCACTGGCATAGAAAACTCCCCGCTTTGGCGGCAATTGCGGAGCCACTTGCCCCTATCAACCAAGCCACGGCCTGTGCCATTTCAGGAACCATCCGCGTATCTGGATTTTCAGGAGCAGCGGCCACTCCCCCACAGCCCCAAACAACTACGCCTTTCCCGGATAATAGCCTTGTGAGATGAGACACTTCTTCACACCCACTGCACCCTTTCATCTGGGAACCATCCTGCGTATCGTGGATTTTCAGGAGCCAGCCGGCCACTCCCAGCCACAGGCCCCAAACACAAACACGGCCCTTTTCCCTGGAAGTAAACTACCGCCCGCTTCTGGCTGGCAGATTGCAGGAGCCACTTGCCTCTATCAAACCAGCCCGACTCGCACTGGTGCCACCTTTCATCTGGGAACCATCCTGCGTATCGTGGATTTCAGGAGCCAGCCGGCCACTCCCAGCCACAGCCCCAAACAAACCTACGGCCCTTTTCCTGGAAGTAAAACTGACCTGCCCGTCTCTGGCTGGCAGATTGCAGGAGCCACTTGCTCTATCAAACCAGCCCGACTGGCACTGGTGCCACCTTTCATCTGGGAACCATCCTGCGTATCGTGGATTTTCAGGAGCCAGCCGCCACTCCCAGCCACAGGCCCCCAACACAAACACGGCCCTTTTCCCTGGAAAAAACTCACCTGCCCGCTTCTGGCTGGCAGATTGCAGGAGCCACTTCCTCTATCAAACCAGCCCGACTCGCACTGGTGCCACCTTTCATCTGGGAACCATCCTGCGTATCGTGGATTTTCAGGAGCCAGCCGGCCACTCCCAGCCACAGGCCCCAAACAAACACGGCCCTTTTCCCTGGAAGAAAACTGACCGCCCCTTCTGGCTGGCAGATTGCAGGAGCCACTTGCCTCTATCAAACCAGCCCGACTCGGCACTGGTGCCACCTTTCATCTGGGAACCATCCTGCGTATCGTGGATTTTCAGAGCCAGCCGGCCACTCCCAGCACAGGCCCCGAACAAACACGGCCTTTCCCTGGAAGAAAACTACCCCCGCTTCTGGCTGGCAGATTGCAGGAGCCACTTGCCTCTATCAAACCAGCCCGACTCGGCACTGGTGCCACCTTTCATCTGGGAACCATCCTGCGTATCGTGGATTTTCAGGAGCAGCCGGCCACTCCCAGCCACAGGCCCCAAAACAAACCACGGCCCTTTTCCCTGGAATAAAACTACCTGCCCTCTTCTGGCTGGCAGATTGCAGAGCCACTTGCCTCTATCAAACCAGCCCGACTTGGCACTGGTGCCACCTTTCATCTGGGAACCATCCTGCGTATCGTGGATTTTCAGGAGCCAGCCGGCCACTCCCAGCCACAGGCCCCCAACACAACCACGGCCCTTTTCCTGGAAAAAACTACCACCCCTCTGGCTGGCAGATTGCAGGAGCCACTTGCCTCTATCAACAGCCCGACTCGGCACTGGTGCCACCTTCATCTGGGAACCATCCTGCGTATCGGATTTTCAGGAGCCAGCCGGCCACTCCAGCCACAGGCCCCAAACACAAACACGGCCCTTTTCCCTGGAAAAAACTGACCCCCCTTCTGGCTGGCAGATGCAGGAGCCACTTGCCTATCAAACAGCCCAACTGGCACTGTGCCACCTTTCATCTGGGGTATCGTGTATTTTCAGGAGCCAGCCGGCCACTCCCACCCACAGGCCCCAAAACAAACTACGGCCCCTTTTCCCTGGGGAAAAAAACTACCCCCCCCTTCTGGCTGGGGAATTGCAGGGCCACTTCCTCTATTAAAAAAGCCCGACTGGACTGTTGCAAACCCTTTCAATTGGGAAACCTCCTGGTACTGGGGTTTTCAGGGGCCACCGCCACTCCCAGCCACAGCCCCCAAAACAAACCACGCCCTTTTTCCCCGCAACAAAACCACCCGCCCCGCTTCTGGCGGCAGATTTCAGGGGCCACTTGGGCCCATCCCTCCAGCCCGCTCGGCACTGGTGCCAACCTTTCATCGAGAACCTGCGTATCGTGGATTTTCAGGGGCCAGCCCCCCCCCGCCACAGGCCCCGAACACAAACCCCGCCCTTTTTCCCGGCAAAAAACCACCCCCGCTTTTGCTGGGAGATTCAGGACCACTTCCCTCTATCAAAACCCCCCCCGGGACTGGTCCACCTTTTATCTGGAACCCCCGCGTATTGTGGATTTTCAGGAGCCAGCGGCCCCTCCCACCACAGCCCCAAAAAAAACACGCCCTTTTTCCCCCGAAATAAAAACTCCTGCCCTCTTCTGGGGCAATTTTAGGGGCCACTTCCCCCTATCAACCCCCCGACTTGGCACTGGTGCCACCTTTTACTGGGGAAACCCTCCCCCGTACGTGGATTTTCAGGAGCCAGCCGGCCACTCCCACCCCAGGCCCCCAACACAAACCAGGCCCTTTTCCCTGGAAAAAAAACCAAAAAAGCCCCTTTTGGTGAATTGCAGGGGCCACTTTCCCTAAACCCCCCACTCGGCACTGGTGCCACCTTTTACGGAACCATCCGGGGGTCGGGGTTTTTAGGACCAGCGCCCCTCCCCGCCACACCCCCAACAAAACACCCCTTTTCCCCGGAAGGGAAAATTACCCCCCCCCTGCTGGAATTTTCAGGCCACTTCCCTATTAAACCACCCGCTGCACTGGGGCCCCTTT
>NW_026994671.1:0-5828 GCF_028769735.1 Zonotrichia leucophrys gambelii
CGGGGTGCCCCCCTTTCATCTGGGAACCCTCCTGCCGTATCGGGTTTTGGGTTTTCAGGAGCCCGCCCGGGCCCCTCCCCGCCCCCCAGGCCCCCAAAAAACCCAAAATACGGCCCTTTTCCCTGGAAATAAAACTGAAACCCGCCCTCAATTTTGGGGGTGGCCCCGATTGCCAAAGGGGCCCCCTTGCCTCTATCAAACCAAAACCCCCACTTGGCCCCCCTGGTGCCCAAAACCCTTTTATTTTGGGAACCCCTCCTGCGTATGTGGATTTTTTAGAGCCAGCCGGCCACTTTTCCCGCCCCCAGGCCCCCCCGGCCCCCGGGAAAACCCCCCCCCCAAAACCCCGGCCCCCCCCCCCCCCCCCCCCCCCCCCCCCCCCCCCCCCCCCTTTTCCCTGGCAAACAAAACTAAAACCCACCCCCTTCTGGCTTGGAAAATTGAAAGGGGCCACCCCCTTTTCTATCAAACCCCCCCGACTCGGCACTGGGGCCACCTTTTATCTTTGGGGAAAAATCCTGCGTATTGTGGATTTTCAGGAGCCCCGGCCCGGCCCCCCCTCCCAGCCCCCAGGCCCCCAAACACAAATACGGCCCCTTTTTCCCCGGAAATTTAAAAATGACCTGCCCATCTTTGGCTGGCCCCGATTGCCCGAACCCCCTTCCCTCTTCCCAAAAACCCGCCCAAAATTGGCCCCTGGTGCCCCCTTTTATCTGGGAACCATCCTGCGATCTGGAAATTTTTAGGAGCCAGCCGGCCACTCCCAAACCACCCGGCCCCCAACACAAAACCCCCGGCCCTTTTCCCCTTAAATTTTAAAAATAATTCCCCCCCCGTTCTGGCTGGAAGATTGCAGGGGGCCCTTGGGTTTTATCAAAAACCCGCCCGACTTGGCACTGGTGCCAAACCTTTCATCTGGGAACCACCCTTTCCCAAACGTGGATTTTCCCGGGGCCAGGCCGGGCCCCTTTCCCCGCCCCAGGTCCCCGAAAAAAACTACGGGCCCCTTTTCCCTGGAAAAAAAAACTTAACCCTGCCCCCAATTTTGGCTGGGAGATTGCAGGAGCCCCTTCCCCCCTTTTCAAACCAGCCCGACCCCGGCACTGGTGCCACCTTTCATCTGGGAACCAACCCGCGTATCGTGGATTTTTAGGGGCCAGCCGGCCACTCCCAGCCACAGGCCCGAAAAAAAATACGCCCCCCCCCGGAAAAACGACCGCCCACTTGGGTGGCATTGCAGGAGCCACTTGGTTAAAACAAACCTTCAAAATTGGGGACGGTGCCACTTTTCGGGAAACCCCTGGGGATCGTGGATTTTCAGGGCCACCGGCCACTCCCAGCCCAGGCCCCAACACAAAAAAAGGGCCCCCTTCCCTTTGGGAAAAAAAACTTCCAAACCCCCCCTGGGGTGGCAATTGCAGGGGCCACTTCCCCTTTTTAAATTCAGCCCGGGCTTGGACTGGTGCCCCCTTTCATCTGGGGAAACCCTCCGGGGTTTCGGGATTTTCCGGGGCCAGCCGGCCCTCCCGCCCAAGGCCCCCCAAACAAACACGGGCCCTTTTTTTTCCGGAAAAAAAAGGGCTGCCCTCCTTTTGGGTGCAAATTGCAAAAAGCCACTTCCTTTTTTCAAACCACCCCCTGGCAAAATGTTTCCACTTTCATTGGGAACCCCTGCCACGTGGGGTTTTCAGGAGCCACCCGGGCCCTTTCCCGCCCACACCCCAAACCCCCAAACCCCCGGCCTTTTCCCTGGAAACCCAAAACACCCCCCAGCTTTTGGCTGGGGAAATTGAGGAGCCCCTTTTATCAAACCCGCCCCACTTGGATGGGCCACCTTTTATCTGGGAAAACCCCCTGCGTATCGTGGATTTTCAGGAGCCCGCCGGGCCCCTCCCAGCCCCAGGCCCCCCAAAAAAAATCCGGCCCTTTTCCCCCGGAAAAAAACCGCCGCTTCTGGCTTTGGCCCGATTGGGAGGACCCCTTGCCCTTATCAAACCCGCCCACTCGGCACGGTTTCCACCTTTTATTGGGAACCCTCCCCATGGGATTTTCGGGCCCGCCGGCCAATCCCCGCCCAAACCCCAAAAAAAACAGGCCCTTTTCCCGGGAAATAAAACTGCCTCCCCCTTTATCCCTTTGGGAATTTCGGGCCACTTGCTCATTCAAACCACCCGACTTGGATGGGGGCCACCCCTTTTGGGAACCATCCCTGCGTATCGGGGATTTTCAGGAGCCCGCCGGGCCCCCCACCCACGTCCCCCGAACCCCAAACAAGGGCCCTTTTCCCCGGAAATAAAATGACCTGCCCACCCTCTGGCTGGCAGATTGCAGGACCCCCTTGGCCCCATCAAAACCCGCCCGGCCGGATGGTGCCACCTTTTCTGGGAACCCTTTTACGTATCGTGGATTTTCAGGAGCCCGCCCGGGCCCCCTCCCACCCAGGCCCCAAAAACAAACACGGCCCTTTTCCCTGGCAAAAAAAATTACCCGCCCGCTTCTGGCCCGGGAGATTTTCCAAAACCCCTTGCCTCTATCAAACCCGCCCGACTTTGGGACTGGTGCCACCTTTTCTGGGAAAACCCTCCTGCGTATGTGGATTTTCAGGAGCCCGCCGGCCACTCCCAGCCCAAATCCCAACAAAAACCCACGGCCCCTTTTCCCCGGGAATAAAACGACCTGCCCCCATTTTCTGGCAGATTGCAGGAGCCCCTTTCCTTAACCCAAAACCCAGCCCCATCGGCCCCTGGTGCCACCTTTATTGGGGAAACCTTTCCCGGGTATCGTGGATTTTCAGGAGCCAGCCCCTCCCAAACCAAAGGGCCCCCCAACCAAAAAAACGGCCCTTTTTCCCCGGAACCCAAATAAACCCCCCCCCTTCGGGCCCCGGCCCGATTGAGGGCCCCTTCCCTCATCAAACCACCCACTTGCCCCCGGAACACCTTTTACGGGCCTCCCTTGGGTATGTGGGTTTTCAGGAGCCAGCCGGGTACCCCAGCCCAAAGGCCCCCCAAAAAAAACCGGGCCCCTTTTCCCCGGGGAAAAAATACCTCCCGCAAAGGCGGCCCAATTTCGGGGCCCTTGTTTCAAACCACTTGGCCCGGGGCCCCCTTTTATCTGGGAACATCGTTTTGTGGATTTTCAGGACCCCGGGGCCGCCCAAACCAAAAAAAAAGGGGGGGGGGGGGCGGGGGGGTTTTATTAAACCAACTTTTGGGGGGGACCCCAAAAAGGCTTCCAAAAACCCTGGGGATTGGGGGGTTTTTTGGGGGGGCCTTTAGGGCCCAAAGGGTTTCCAAAGGCCCCTTTCCCCCAAAAAAATACCCCCCCTTTGTGGAATTTTGGAGGGATTTTTTTAAGCCCCCTTCCCGGTGACCCTTTAGGGAAAAAATCTGGGATGGGATTTTAAAGGGGCCACCCGGCCCCCTACAGGGCCCAAAAACCAGGCCCTTTTTCCGGAAAAAATTTCCCCCCCTTTTGGGTGGAGATGAAGCCCCTTCCCCCTTCAAACCCCCCCTGAAAAGGGGCCCCCTTTTTTTTGGGAAACCCCCGGTATGTGGATTTTCAGGGGCCCGCCGGCCCCTCCCCACGGCCCCAAAAAAACTGGGCCCCTTTTCCCCGGAAGTAAAAAGACCCGCCCATTTTTGGGTGGGAGATTTTTAGCCATTTTTCTTCCCCAAAAACCCGGGAGGGCCCTTTATTTGGGGAAACCCTCCCCGGGATCGTGGATTTTCAGGAGGGCCCGCCGGGACTCCCAGCCACAGGCCCCCAAAAACAAACCACGGCCCCCTTTTCCCCGGAAAAAAATACCCGCCCCCTTCTGGGTGGAGATTGCAGGAGCCACTTCCCCTTTCAACAGCCCGACTTGGCTGGTCCCCCTTTCATTGGGAAACCTCCCGCGTATCGTGGATTTTCAGGAGCCCGCCGGCCACTCCCCCCACAGGCCCCAAAAAAAACTCGGGCCCCTTTTCCGGAAGTAAAACGACCTGCCCCTCATCTGGCGGCAATTGCAGGGGCCCTTCCCTTTTTCAAACCGCCGACTGGCATGGTGCCACCCTTTCCCTTTTGGGGAAACCCTCCCGCTATCGTGGATTTTAGGAGCCCGCCGGCCCCCCCCAACCCCAGGCCCCCCAACCCCAAAACCACCCCTTTTCCCTGGCAAACAAAATTACCCCCCGCTTCTGGCTGGCAGATTGCAGGAGCCACTTCCCCATAACCGGGCCCCCCCCCGGCACTGGTGCCACCTTTCCCCCCTGGGAACCATCCTGCTATCGTGGATTTTAAAGGGGGCCCGCCGGGGCCCCTCCCAGCCACAGGCCCCCCAAAAACAAACCACGGCCCCTTTTCCCGGAAAAAAACTACCGCCCGTTTTTGGTGGCAGATTGCAGGAGCCACTTCCCTATCAAAAAAAGCCCGACTCGGCCCGGTGCCACCTTTCATTGGGAACCACCCCGCGTATCGTGGGTTTTCAGGAGCCCCCGCCGGCCACTCCCAGCCACGGGCCCCCCAAAACAAACCCCGGCCTTTTCCCTGGCAAACCCAAAAATTACCCGCCCCCTTCTGGGGTGGCAAAATTGAGGGCCCCTTCCCTCTATCAAACCAGCCCGACTCGGCACTGGTGCCCCCTTTATCTGGGAAACCCTCCTGGTATCGTGGGGGGTTTTTGGAGCCCGCCGGCCCCCCCCAGCCCCAGGCCCCCAAACAAAACCACGGCCCTTTTTCCCGGAAAAAAATCAACCCGCCTTTTGGGTGGCAGATTTTAGGAGCCACTTTCCCCTTTTAAACCAGCCCAAAAATCAATTGCCCCCTTTTATTTGGGGAAACCCCCCCGGTATCTTTTGGTTTTCGGGGGCCAAACCGGGGCCCCCCCAGCCACAGGCCCCCCAAAAAAAACCACCCGGCCCCCTTTTTTTTTGGAAAAAAAAATTTTCCCCCCCCCCTTTTTGGGGGAGATTTCAGGGGCCCCTTCCCCCTTCAAACCCGCCCATTTTGGCTTGGGGCCACCCTTTACGGGAAAAAATCCTGCTATGTGGGTTTTCGGAGCCGCCCCCCCACTCCCGCCCCAGGCCCCCAAACACAAACCACGGCCCCTTTTCCCCGGGAAAAAAACACCTGCCCTCTTCTGGCTGGCGATTGAGGGGGCCACTTCCCCCAATTTTAAAACCGACTGGGGGTGGGCCCCCTTTCATTTGGGGGGGCCCTCCTGGTATCGTGGATTTTCAGGAGCCCCCGGCCCCTCCCCGCCAAAACCCCAAAAAAACAAAAGGCCCCCTTTTCCCCGGGAAAAAAAATCCCGCCCCTTTTCCCGGGAATTTTTTAGGGGCCCCTTGCCCCTTTTAAACCACCCGACTTGGCGGTGCCACCTTTTATTTTGGGGAAACCCCCCGGGGATCGTGGGTTTTTTTGGGGGCCGCCCCGGGCCCCCCCAGACCCCCAAACAAAACGGCCCCTTTTCCCCGGAAAAATAAAAAACCTTTCCCCCTCCCTTGGGTGGCAGATTGCGGAAAACCCTTCTTATCAAACCCCCGCTTTGGTTTGGGGGACCTTTTTGGGAACCCTCCGCATCGGGTTTTCAGGGGGCCGCGGCCAATCCCCGCCCCAGGCCCCCCAAAAAAAAACCCGGCCCCCTTTTCCCCGGGAAAAAATACCCCCCCCCCCCTTTTTGGGGGGGAATTGAGGGCCCCTTGCCCTTTTCAAACCCCCCCCCCCCCCCGGGGGGTGGGGCCCCTTTCATTTTGGGGGAAACCCCCCTGGTAGTGGATTTTCCGGAGCCAGCCCCGGGGCCCTTCCCCGCCCCAGGCCCCCCCCAAAAAAAACCCCGGCCTTTTCCC
>NW_026994672.1:0-5828 GCF_028769735.1 Zonotrichia leucophrys gambelii
GGGCCCGTGCGGGAGTGGCCCCTGGCTCTGAAAAATCCACGAAACCCCGGGTGGTTCCAGATGAAAGGTGGCACCAGTGCGGTCGGTGGTTTTTTATAGAGGGAAAGGGCTCTCAACTGCCCGCCAGAACGGGGGGGGGTGGGTTTTTTTCGGGGGGAAAAGGGGCCTGTTTTTTGGGGGCCTGTGCTGGGAGTGGGCCGGGTGGGTCCCGAAAACCACAAAACGCGGAGGTTCCCCGATGAAAGGTGGCACCAGTCCAAGTTGGGCAGGTTTAATATTACAGTGCTGCTGCAATGTGTCGCCAGATATGGGCGGTCAGTTTTACTTCCAGGGAAAAGGGCCGTAGATTATTTTTGGGGGAAATTTTCTGGGATGGCCCGGGTGGCTCCCCGAAAACCACAAAACGGGGATGGCTCCTAGACCCCAAAGGGGACCATGCCAAGTCGGGCTGGGTTTGACAGAGGAAAGTGGCTCCTGCAATCTGCCCAGCCAGAAGCCCGGGTGGTTAAGTTTGTTTGCCGGGAAAAGGGCGTGGTTTGTGTTCGGGGGCCTGTGGCTGGAGTGGCCGGTGGCTCCTGAAAATCCACGATAGCAGGTGGGTTTCCCGAGAAAGGTGGCACCAGTGCCCAGTTGGGGGTTTATAACAAATGGTCCCCGCAATTCCCCCGATGAGGGCAGGTAGTTTTACTTCCCGGGAAAAGGGCCGTGGTTTTTGTTCGGGGGCCGTGGTGGGGTGGCCGGGTGGGTCCTGAAAATCACGATACCAGGGGTGGTTCCCAATGAAAGGTGCACCATGCCAATCGGGTGGTTTTATGAGGAAAGGGGCTCCTGCAATCGCCCGCCAGAACGGGCGGGGGTTTTTTCCCGGGAAAAAGGGCCGTTTTGTGTTCGGGGGGTGTGGCTTTTGGGTTTGGCCCGGGTGGGCCCCGAAAAACCACGATAGAGGTGGTTCCCAGATGAAAGGTGGCACCCCGTGCCAGTCGGTGATTGATAGAGGCAAGTGGCTCCCGCAATCTGCCAGCCGATGGGGGAGGAGTTTTTCCCCAGGGGGAAAAGGGGCCCGGGGTTTTTTTGGGGCCTGTGGCTGGGGGGGTGGGCGGCTGGCCCCTGAAAATCCCCATACCGGATGGTTCCCCAAAGAAAGGGGCACCTGCCAGTTGGGGTTTGATAAAAGTGGGTTCGCAATTGCCCGCCAAGGGGCGGTAGTTTTCTTCCCGGGAAAAGGGCTGTTTGTTTGGGGGGTGTGGCTGGGAGTGGCCGGCTGCTCCCGAAAAAAAACGATACGGGGGTTCCCAGATGAAAGGTGGCCCAGTGCAGTCGGGGGGGTTGATAAAAAAAGTGGCTCCGCAATTTCCCCAGGACGGGGGTTAGTTTTTTTTCCCGGGAAAAAGGGCGTGGTTTTTGTTGGGGGCCCCGTGGGTGGGATGGCGGGTGGTCCTGAAAATCCACGATACCGGAGGTTCCCCGTGAAAGGTGAAACCAGGCCAAAGGGGGGGGTTTAAAAATTTCAAATGGCGCTGCAAATTTTCAGCCCGATGATGGGAGGTTAGTTTTTCTTCCAGGGAAAAAGGGCCCTGGTTTGTGTTTGGGGGCCCTTGGGTGGGAGTGGGCCCGGTGGCTCCCAAAATCCCGATACCAGGATGGTTCCCCGATGAAAAGGGGGCACCAGTGCCATCGGGGGGTTTTATAGAGGGAAGTGCTCCTCAATCGCCACCAGAACCGGGGGGGGGTGGGTTTTTTTCCAGGGGAAAAAGGGGCCTGTTGGTTCGGGGTGTGTGGGAGTGGCCGGTGGCTCCCGAAAACCACGATAGGAGAGGTTTCCCCCAAAGAAAGGTGGCACCCGTGCCTTTTGGGCGGATTGAAGAGGCAAGGGGCTCCTGAATCTGCCAGCCAGATGGGGGAGGTCAGTTTTCTTCCAGGGGAAAAGGGGCCTAGTTTTGTTTGGGGCCTTGGCGGGAGTGGCGGCTGGCTCCTGAAATCCACTAAACCGGAGGTTCCCCGATGAAAGTGGCACGGGCCAGTGGGGGGGTTTGAAGAGGGAAGTGTTCCTCAATCTGCCCCGCCAGAAAGGGGGGGGGTAGTTTTTTCCAGGGGGAAAAGGGGCCCTGGGTTTTTGGGTTTTGGGGGCCCGTGGCGGGGGTGGCCGGCTGGCTCCTGAAAATCCCCATTACGTGGGTGGCTCCTAGAAAGGTGGCACCAGTGCCAAGTGGGCTGGTTTGTTTAGAGGCAAGTGGCTCTGCAATCTGCAGCCAGATGATGGGCAGGTCAGTTTTACTTCCAGGGAAAAGGCCTAGTTTTTTTTGGGGTGTGGTGGGGTGGCCGGCGGGCTCCTGAAAACCCACATACGGATGGCCCCAAGAAAGGGTGGCACCATTTGCCAGTCGGGCGGGTTTTGAAAGGGGAAAATGGCTCCTGCAATCTGCCACCCCGAACGGGGGGTAGTTTTTTTCCGGGAAAAAGGGCCGTGTTTGTTTGGGGGGCCTGTGGCTGGGGGGGCCGGTGGCCCCTGAAAACCCACATGCAGGAGGGTTTTCCCAGAGAAAGGTGCACCACCCCAAGTGGGCGGGTTGAAGGGGCAAGGGGCCCCTGCAATCTCACCCAAAAAGAGGGCAGGTCATTTTTAAATTCCCGGGGAAAAAAGGGGCGTGTTTTTTTTGGGGGGCCTGTGGGGGGAGGGGCGGGGCTCCTGAAAAAAGATACCAGTGGTTCCCAGATGAAAGGGGGCCCCAGTCCAAGTGGGCGGTTATAAAAAGTGCTCCTGAATTTGCCACCCAAAGGGGCGGTAGTTTTCTTCCAGGGAAAGGGGGCCGTGTTTGTTTGGGGGGCCTGTGGCTGGGGGGCCGGCTGGCCCTGAAAACCACATACGGGGATGGTTCCCAGAAAAGGGGGCACCAGTGCCAGTCTGCCCCTTTTTTTTTGATAGGGGCAATGGCCCTTGCAATCTGCCACCCGATGAGGCAGGTCAGTTTTACTTCCAGGGAAAAAGGGCCGTAGTATTTTTTGGGGACCTTGGCTGGGAGCTGGCCGGCTGGCTCCTGAAAATCCGATACCAGGTGGTTCCCAGATGAATTGGTGGCACCATGTGCCAAGTCGGGCTGGATTGATAGAGGCAAGTGGCTCCTGCAATTGCCAGCCAGATGAGGGCAGGTCAGTTTTAATTCCAGGAAAAGGCCGTAGTTTGTGTTTGGGGCCTGTGGCTGGGAGTGGCCGGCTGGCTCCTGAAAATCCACGATACGCAGGATGGTTCCCAGATGAAAGGTGGCACAGTGCCGAGTCGGCTGGTTTGATAGAGGCAAGTGGCTCCTGCAATCTAGCCAGCCAGAAGAGGGCAGGTCGATTTACTTTCCAGGGAAAAGGGCCGTAGTTTGTGTTCGGGGCCTGTGGCTGGGAGTGGCCGGCTGGCTCCTGAAAATCCACGATACGCAGGATGGTTCCCAGATGAAAGGTTTGGGACCCGTGCCAGGGGCGGTTTGATAACCAAGTGGCTCCCGCAATCTGCCAGCAGAAGGGGCAGGTATTTTCTTCAGGGGAAAAGGGGGGTTTTTTTGGGGCTTGGCTGGGAGTGGCCGGTGGCCGTCCACTGAAATCAGATCCAAGAAAGGTTCCCAGATGAAGTGGGCCATGAAAATGGGGCTGGGTTTTAATTAAAGGAGTGGCTTTTCAACTTCCCGCCGAAGGGGGGGTTTTTTTTTTGTTGCCGGGGGACCGGGGGCCCCTTTTGTTCGGGGCTGTGTGGGCCCTGGCGGTGGCCCGTAAATCCAGTTTGAAGAGGATCCGTGAAGTGCACCAGTGCGACGGGTGATTTTTGATAGAGGGAAAAGGGCCCGATATTTGCCGGCCGTGCGGGGGAGGTGCTTTAATCCAGGGAAAAGGGGTTTGTTTTTGTTGGGGCCTGTGGCTGGAGTGGCCGGCTGGCTCCTGAAAATCCACAATACGAGGATGGTTCCAGAAAGGTGGCACCAGTGCCAAGTCGGGCTGGTTTGATAGAGGGAAGTGGCTCCTGCAATCTGCCAGCCAGAAGCGGAGTGTAAGTTTTGTTTGCCAGGGAAAAGGGCCGTGGTTGTGTTCGGGGGCCTGTGGCTGGGAGTGGCCGGCTGGCTCCTGAAAATCCACGATACGCAGGATGGTTCCCAGATGAAAGGTGGCACCAGTGCCAAGTTGGGCAGGTTTAATATTACCAAGTGGCTGCTGCAATGTGTCAGCCGATATGGGCAGGTCAGTTTTACTTCCAGGGAAAAGGGGCCCTAGATTTTTTTGGGGAATTGTGGCTGGGAGTGGCCGGCTGGCCCTGAAAATCCACATACGGTGGATGGCTCCTAGACCCAAGGTGGCACCAGTGCCAAGTCGGCTGGTTTGACAGAGGCAAGTGGCTCCTGCAAATCTGCCAGCCGAGCCGGATGGTTAAGTTTGTTTGCCGGGAAAAGGGCGTGCTTTTGTTCGGGGGGCCTTGGCTGGGGAGTGGCCGGCTGGCTCCTGAAAATCCACGATAGCAGGATGGTTCCCCGATGAAAGGTTGCACCAGTGCCAGTCGGGCTGGAATTTATAGAGGCAAGTGGCTCCTGCAATCTCAGCCAGATGAGGGCAGGTCAGTTTTACTTCCAGGAAAAGGCCGTGCTTTGTGTTCGGGGGCCGTGGGTGGGAGTGGCCGGCTGGCTCCTGAAAATCCACGATACGCAGGATGGTTCCCAATGAAAGGTGCACCAGTGCCAAATCGGGGTGGTTGATAGAGGAAGTGGCTCCTGCAATCTGCCACCAGAGACGGGCGGTAGTTTTTTCCAGGGAAAAGGGCCGTGTTTTTTGTTCGGGGGCCTGTGGGTTGGGTGGCCGGCTGGCTCCTGAAAATCCACGATAGCAGGATGGTTCCCAGATGAAAGGTGGCACCAGTGCCAAATCGGCTGGATTGATAGAGGCAAGTGGCTCCTGCAATCTGCCAGCCAGATGACGGGCAGGTCAGTTTTACTTCCAGGGAAAAGGGCCGTGGTTTTTTGTTCGGGGGCCTGTGGCTGGGAGTGGCCGGCTGGCTCCTGAAAATCCACGATACCGGGTGGTTCCCAGATGAAAGGTGGCACCAGTGCCAAATTGGGCGGTTTGATAACAAGTGTTTCCTGCAATTGCCAGCCAGATGAGGGCAGGTCAGTTTTACTTCCAGGGAAAAGGGCCGTAGTTGTTTTGGGGCTTTTGGGTGGGAGTGGCCGGCTGGCTCCAAAAAAAAGATACGGGAGATGGGTTTCCCAATAAAGGTGGCACCCGTTCAGTTTGGCTGGTTTTATAAAAATGGTCCGCAATTTTCCGCCAGGCGGGGGGGTTATTTTTTTTTCCGGAAAAGGGGCCGTGGTTTGTGTTGGGGGGCCCTTGGCTGGGGGCCGGCTGGCTCCCGAAATCCACGATACCAGGATGGTTCCCAATGAAAGGGGCACCCGTGCCGTTGGGCGGTTAAAATTCCAAATGGCGCTGCAATTGCACCGATAGGGAGGTTTTTTTATTCCAGGAAAAGGCCCTTTTTGGGTTTGGGGGCCGTGGTGGGGGGGGCCGGGTGGTCCTAAAAACCCCGATACCAGGGTGGTTTCCCCAAAGAAAAGGGGGCACCAGGCCATCGGGGTGTTTTTTTAGAAAGTGCTCCGCAATCTGCCAGCCGAAGGGGCGGGTATTTTTTCCAGGGGAAAAAGGGCCCGGGTTTTTGTTCGGGGGGGTGGCGGGAGTGGCCGGCTGGCTCCTGAAAATCCACGATAGGAGATGGTTTCCCAGAAAAGGTGGCACCATGCCAGTCGGGCTGATTTTAGAGGAAAATGGGTCCTGCAATCTGCCAGCCAGAGGGGGAGGCATTTTCT
>NW_026994673.1:0-5828 GCF_028769735.1 Zonotrichia leucophrys gambelii
TTGCTGGAACCATCCGCGTATCGTGGATTTTCAGGGGCCAGCGGCCACCCAGCCACAGGCCCCAACACAAACGGCCCTTTTCCCTGGAAGAAACTACCCCCCATCTGGCTGGCAATTGCAGAGCCACTTGCTTATCAACCAGCCCACTTGGCACTGTGCCACCTTATCTGGGAACCATCTGCGTATCGTGGATTTTCAGGGCAGCCGGCCCTCCCAGCCAAGGCCCCAAACCAACGGCCCTTTCCCTGGAAAAAACTACCTCCCGCTCTGGCTGGCAGATTGCAGAGCCATTCCTCTATCAACAGCCGACTCGACTGGTGCCACCTTCATGGGAACCATCCGTATCGTGGATTTTCAGGACAGCAGGCACTCCCAGCCACGGCCCCAACACAAACACGCCCTTTTCCCTGGAAAAAAACACCCCCCCGCTTCTGGCTGGCAGATTGCAGGAGCCACTTCCTCAAACCAGCCCGACTCGCACTGGGCCACCTTTCATTGGGAACCATCCTGGTATCTGGATTTCGGGCCAGCGGCACTCCCAGCCAGCCCCAAACAAATACTCGCCCTTTTCCCTGGAATTAAAACACCTGCCCATCCTGGCTGCAGATTGCAGGCACTTGGTCAATCAAACCAGCCCACTTGGCACTATGGCCACCTGTCGGGAACATCCCTTCGTGTTTTCAGAGCAGCGCCATCCAGCACAGCCCAACCAACCGGCCTTCGGAGAAAACTCCCCCTGCTGGCAGATTGCAGACACTCTATCACACCCGACTGCAGTGCCACTTCATCTGGACATGGTATCGGGTTTTCAGGAGCAGCCGCCCCAGCACAGCCCCACAACCGCCTTTCGGAGAATGAGCCCTCTGGCAGTTGAGGAGACTTGTCTATCAACCAGCGACTGGCACTGGTGCACTTCATCTGAACCATCTGCTATCGTGATTCAGAGCAGCGGCCCTCCGCCACAGCCCCGAACACAAACCTTTCCTGGAAAAACTACCCCCGCTCTGTGGAATTGCGAGCATTCTCTACAACCAGCCCGCATTCACTTTGGACCATCGCGTATCTGATTTTCAGGAGCCAGCCGCACTCCAGCCACAGCCCAAAAACACGGCCTTTCCCTGAATAAAACTACCGCCCCTCTGGTGGCAATTGCAGACCACTTCTTATCAAACGCCCACTGCAGGTGCACCTTTCTCTGGGAACCATCCTGCGTATCGTGGATTTTCAGGAGCCAGCGGCCACTCCCACCACAGCCCCAAACAAAACCACGGCCCTTTTCCCTGGAAAAAACTACCGCCCTCTGGCTGGCAGATTGCAGGAGCCACTTGCCTCTATCAAACCAGCCCGACTGGCACTGTGCCACCTTTCATCTGGGAACCATCCTGCGTATCGTGGATTTTCAGGAGCCAGCCGGCCACCCAGCCACAGGCCCCAAACACAAACACGGCCCTTTCCCTGGAAGTAAAAACTGACCTGCCCGTCATCTGGCTGCAGATTGCAGGAGCCACTTGCCTCTATCAATCCAGCCCGACTCGGCACTGGTGCCACCTTTCATCTGGAACCATCCTGCGTATCGTGGATTTTCAGGAGCCAGCCGGCCACTCCCAGCCACAGGCCCCCGAACACAAACCACGGCCCTTTTCCCTGGCAAACAAAACTACCCACCCCCTTCTGCTGAAGATTGCAGGAGCCACTTCCCTCTATCAAACCAGCCCGACTCGACACTGGTGCCACCTTTCATCTGGGAACCATCTGCGTATTGGATTTTCAGAGCCAGCCGGCCACTCCCAGCACAGGTCCCCAAAAATACTACGGCCCTTTTCCCTGGAATTAAAACGACCTGCCCATCTTTGGCTGGCAGATTGCAGGAGCCACTTGTCTATCAAACCAGCCCGACTGGCACTGTGCCACTTTCATCTGGAACCACCTGCGTATCGTGGATTTTCAGGAGCCAGCCGGCCACTCCCACCACAGGCCCCAAACAAAACACGGCCCTTTTCCCTGGAATAAAACTGACCTGCCCCCTCTGGCTGGCAGATTGCAGGACCACTTGCCTATCAAACCAGCCCACTGGCACGTGCCACCTTCATCTGGAACCATCCTGCGTATGTGGATTTTCAGGAGCCAGCGGCCACTCCCAGCCACAGCCCCAACAAAACTACGGCCCTTTTCCCTGGAAGAAAACTGACCTGCCCCTCTGGCTGGCAGATTGCAGGAGCCACTTGCTCTATCAAACCAGCCCGACTGGCACTGGTGCCACCTTTCATCTGGGAACCATCCTGCGTATCGTGATTTCAGGAGCCAGCCGCCACTCCCAGCCACAGGCCCCAAACACAAACACGCCCTTTTCCCTGGAACAAAACTACCCCCCTTCTGGCTGAAGATTGCAGGAGCCACTTCTCTATCAAACCAGCCCGACTCGCACTGGTGCCACCTTTCATCTGGGAACCATCTGCGTATTGTGGATTTTCAGGAGCCAGCGGCCACTCCCAGCCACAGGTCCCCAAACAAATACTACGGCCCTTTTCCCTGGAATTAAAACGACCTGCCCACTTCTGGCTGGCGATTGCAGGAGCCACTTGGTCTATCAATCCAGCCCGACTGCACTGCGCCACTTTCATTGGGAACCATCCTGGTATCGTGGATTTCAGGAGCCAGCCGGCCACTCCCAGCCACAGGCCCCAACAAAACACGGCCTTTTCCCTGGAAAAAACTACCCCCACCTGGCTGCAGATTGCAGGACCACTTGCTCTATCAAACCAGCCCGACTTGGCACTGGTGCCACCTTTCTGGGACCATCCAGCGTATTGTGGATTTTCAGGAGCCAGCCGCCACTCCCAGCCACAGTCCCCAAAAAAACTACGGCCCTTTTCCTGGAATAAAACTGACCTGCCCATCTCTGGCTGGCAATTGCAGAGCCATTTGTAATATCAACCGCCAACTGGCACTGGTGCCACCTTCATCTGGGAACCATCCTGCGTATGTGGATTTTCAGGAGCCAGCCGGCACTCCAGCCACAGGCCCCAAACAAACACGGCCCTTCCCTGGAAAAAACTACCCCCCTGCTGGCAATTGCAGGAGCACTTCTCTATCAACCAGCCCGACTGCACTGGTGCCACCTTTCATCTGGAACCACCTGCGTATGTGGATTTCAGGAGCCAGCCGCCACTCCCACCACAGCCCCAAAAAACACGCCCTTTTCCCTGGAATAAAACTACCCCCTCTTCTGCTGGCAGATTGCAGAGCCACTTGGTCTACAACCGCCCACTTGGCACTGGCCACCTTTCATCTGGGAACCATCCTGCGTATCGTGATTTTCAGGAGCCAGCCGGCCACTCCCAGCCACAGCCCCCAAACAAAACCACGGCCCTTTTCCCTGGAATAAAACTACCGCCCCCTCGGCTGCAGATTGCAGGACCACTTGCTCTATCAAACCACCCACTGGCACTGGTGCCACCTTTCATCTGGGAACCATCCGCGTATCGTGGATTTTCAGGAGCCAGCCGGCCACTCCCAGCCACAGCCCCCAAACACAAACTACGGCCCTTTTCCCTGGAAGTAAAACTGACCTGCCCATCATTCTGGCTGGCAGATTGCAGGAGCCACTTGCACTCATCAATCCAGCCCGACTTGGCACTGGTGCCACCTTTCATCTGGGAACCATCCTGCGTATCGTGGATTTTCAGGAGCCAGCCGGCCACTCCAGCCACAGGCCCCCGAACACAAACACGGCCCTTTTCCCTGGCAAAAAAAACTTACCCACCCCGCTTCTGGCTGGCAGATTGCAGGAGCCACTTGCCTCTATCATACCAGCCCGACTCGGCACTGGTGCCACCTTTCATCTGGAGCCATCCTGTGTATCGTGGATTTTCAGGAGCAAGCCGGGCACTCCCAGCCACAGTCCCCCAAACAAATCACGGCCCTTTTCCCTGGAATAAAACTGACCTGCCCATCTCTGGCTGGCAATTGCAGGAGCCACTTGCCATATCAAACCAGCCCGACTCGGCACTGGTGCCACCTTCATCTGGGAACCATCCTGCGTATCGTGGATTTTCAGGAGCCAGCCGGCCACTCCCAGCCACAGGCCCCCGAACAACAAACCATCGGCCCTTTTCCCTGGAAGTAGACCTGCCCATCTTCTGGCTGGCGATTGCAGGAGCCACTTGGTACTATCAAACCAGCCCGACTTGGCACTGTGCACCCTTTTCATCTGGGAACCATCCTGCGTATCGTGGATTTTCAGGAGCCAGCCGGCCACTCCCAGCCACAGGCCCCAAACACAAACCACGGCCCTTTTCCCTGGAAAAAACTACCTGCCCTCTTCTGGCTGGCAGATTGCAGGAGCCACTTCCCTCTATCAAACCAGCCTGACTCGGCACTGGTTGCCACCTTTCATCTGGGAACCATCCGCGTATCGTGGATTTTCAGGAGCCAGCCGGCCACTCCCAGCCACAGGTCCCCAAACAAATACTACGGCCCTTTTCCCTGGAAGTTAAAACTGACCTGCCCATCATCTGGCTGGCAATTGCAGAGCCACTTGCCTCTATCAAACCAGCCAGACTTGGCACTGGTGCCACCTTTCTCTGGGAACCATCCGCGTATTGTGGATTTTCAGGAGCCAGCCGGCCACTCCCAGCCACAGCCCCAAACAAATCTACGGCCCTTTTCCTGGAAAGTAAAACTGACCTGCCCGTCATCTGGCTGGCAGATTGCAGGAGCCACTTGCTCTATCAAACCAGCCCGACTCGCACTGGTGCCACCTTTCATCTGGGAACCATCCTGCGTATCGTGGATTTTCAGGAGCCAGCCGGCCACTCCCAGCCACAGGCCCCAAACACAAACTACGGCCCTTTTCCCTGGCAAGAAAACTACCGCCCCGCTTCTGGCTGGCAGATTGCAGGAGCCACTTGACTCTATCAAATCCCGACTGGCACTGGTGCCACCTTTCATCTGGGAACCATCCTGCGTATCGTGGATTTTCAGGAGCCAGCCGGCCACTCCAGCCACAGGCCCCCGAACACAAACTACGGCCCTTTTCCCTGGAAGTAAAACTGACCTGCCCATCATCTGGCTGGCAGATTGCAGGAGCCACTTGCCTCTATCAAACCAGCCCGACTGGCACTGTGCCACCTTGGTTCTGGAACCATCCTGCGTATCGTGGATTTTCAGGAGCCAGCCGGCCACTCCCAGCCACAGGCCCCAAAAATAATCTACGGCCCTTTTCCCTGGAAGTAAAACTGACCTGCCCATCATCTGGCTGGCACATTGCAGCAGCCACTTGGCATATCAAACCAGCCCAACTTGGCACTGGTGCCACCTTTCATCTGGGAACCATCTCCCGTATCGTGGATTTTCAGGAGTCCAGCCGGCCACCCCAGCCCCAGCCCCCAAACACAAACCAGGCCTTTTCCCTGGCAATAAATACACCGCACTTCTGGGTGGCAGATTGCAGGAGCCACTCCCATCAATCCAGCCCGACTTGGCACTGTCACCTTTCATCTGGGAACCATCCTGCGTATCGTGGATTTTCAGGAGCCCGCCGGCCACTCCCAGCCACAGGCCCAACAAAACTACGGCCTCTTTCCCTGGAATGAAAACTGACCTCCCTCTTCGGGTGGGAGATTGCAGGAACCACTTGCTCTATCAAACCAGCCCAAATGCACTGGTGCCACCTTTTATCTGGAACCATCCTGCGTATGTGGATTTTCAGGAGCCAGCCCGGGACTCCTCAGCCACAGGCCCCCGAACACAAACACCCCCCCCGGGCCCCTTTTTCCCCGGAAAAAAAAACTTACCACCCCCTTTGGCTGAGATTGCAGAGCCATTGA
>NW_026994674.1:0-5823 GCF_028769735.1 Zonotrichia leucophrys gambelii
GCCCGACTGGCACTGGTGCCACCTTATCTGGGAACCATCCTGCGTATCGTGGATTTTCAGGAGCCAGCCGGCCACTCCCAGCCACAGGCCCCCGAACACAACCACGGCCCCTTTCCCTGGAATAAAAACTGACCTGCCCGTCATCTGGCTGGCAGATTGCAGGAGCCACTTCCCTCTATCAACCACCCGACTGGCACTGGTGCCACCTTTCATCTGGGAACCATCCTGCGTATCTGGATTTTCAGGAGCCAGCCGGCCACTCCCAGCCACAGGCCCCCGAACACAAACCACGGCCCTTTTCCCTGGAATAAAACTACCCGCCCATCTTCTGGCTGGCAGATTGCAGGAGCACTTCCTCTATCAAACCAGCCCGACATGGCACTGGTGCCACCTTTCATCTGGGAACCATCCTGCGTATCGTGGATTTTCAGGAGCCAGCCGGCAGATCCCAGCCACAGGCCCCCGAACACAAACCACGGCCCTTTCCCTGGCAATAAAACTACCCGCCCACTTCTGGCTGGCAGATTGCAGGAGCCACTTCCCTCTGTCAAACCAGCCCGACTTGGCACTGGTGCCACCTTTCATCTGGGAACCATCCTGCGTATCGTGGATTTTCAGGAGCCAGCCGGCCACTCCCAGCCACAGGCCCCCGAACACAAACTACGGCCCTTTCCCTGGAAGTAAAACTGACCTGCCCATCTTCTGGCTGGCAGATTGCAGGACCACTTGCTCATTCAAACCAGCCCACTTGGCACTGGTGCCACCTTTCATCTGGGAACCATCCTGCTATCGTGGATTTTCAGGAGCCAGCCGGCCACTCCCAGCCACAGGCCCCAACACAAACACGGCCCTTTTCCCTGGAAGTAAAACTAACCTCCCTCTTCTGGCTGGCAGATTGCAGGAGCCACTTGCCTCTATCAAACCAGCCCGACTTGGCACTGGTGCCACCTTTCATCTGGAACCATCCTGCGTATCGTGGATTTTCAGGAGCCAGCCGGCCACTCCCAGCCACAGGCCCCCGAACACAAACCACGGCCCTTTTCCCTGGAAGTAAAACTGACCTGCCCGTCTCCTGGCTGGCAGATTGCAGGAGCCACTTGCCTCTATCAATCCAGCCCGACTCGGCACTGGTGCCACCTTTCATCTGGGAACCATCCTGCGTATCGTGGATTTTCAGGAGCCAGCCGGCCACTCCCAGCCACAGGCCCCCGAACACAAACCACGGCCCTTTTCTCTGGCAAACAAAACTCACCCTCCCTGCTTCTGGCTGGCAGATTGCAGGAGCCACTTCCCTCTATCAAACCAGCCCAACTTGGCACTGGTGCCACCTTTCATCTGGGAACCATCCTGCGTATCGTGGATTTTCAGGAGCCAGCCGGCCACTCCCAGCCACAGGCCCCGAAAACAAACTACGGCCCTTTTCCCTGGAATAAAACTGACTCTGCCCATCTTCTGGCTGGCAGATTGCAGGACCACTTGGCTCTCTCAAACCAGCCCAACTTGGCACTGGTGCCACTTTCATCTGGAACCATCCTGCGTATCGTGGATTTTCAGGAGCCAGCCGGCCACTCCCAGCCACAGGCCCCCGAAACACAAACCACGGCCCTTTTCCCTGGCAAAAAAACTCACCCCCCCGCTTCTGGCTGGCAGATTGCAGGAGCCACTTGCCTCTATCAAACCAGCCCGACTCGGTACTGGTGCCACCTTTCATCTGGGAACCATCCTGCGTATCGTGGATTTTCAGGAGCCAGCCGGCCACTCCCAGCCACAGGCCCCCGAACACAAACTACGGCCCTTTCCCTTGAATTAAAACAGACCTGCCCATCTTCTGGCTGGCAATTGCAGGAACCACTTGGCTCTTCAAACAGCCCACTTGGCACTGTGCCACCTTTCATCTGGGAACCATCCTGCGTATCGTGGATTTTCAGGAGCCAGCCGGCCACTCCCAGCCACAGGCCCCCGAACACAAACCACGGCCCTTTTCCCTGGCAAACAAAACTCACCCACCCCGCTTCTGGCTGGCAGATTGCAGGAGCCACTTCCCTCTATCAAACCAGCCTGACTCGGCACTGGTGCCACCTTTCATCTGGGCACCATCCTGTGTCTCGTGGATTTTCAGGAGCCAGGCGGCCATTTCCAGCCAGAGGTCCCCAAACAAATACTACGGCCCTTTTCCCTGGAATTAAAACTGACCTGCCCATCATCTGGCTGGCAGAATGCAGGACCCACTTGCCTCTATCAAACCAGCCCGACTTGGCACTGGTGCCACCTTTCATCTGGGAACCATCCTGCGTATCGTGGATTTTCAGGAGCCAGCCGGACACTCCCAGCCACAGGCCCCATAACACAAACTACGGCCCTTTTCCCTGGAAGTAAAACTGACCTGCCCGTCATCTGGCTGGCAGATTGCAGGAGCTACTTGCCTCTATCAATCCAGCCCGACTCGGCACTGGTGCCACCTTTCATCTGGGAACCATACTGCATATCGTGGATTTTCAGAAGCCAGCCGGCCACTCCCAGCCACAGGCCACCGAACACAAACCACGGCCCTTTTCCCTGGCAAACAAAACTTAACCACCCCGCTTCTGGCTGGCAGATTGCAGGAGCCACTTGCCTCTATCAAACCAGCCCGACTTGGCACTGGCGCCACCTTTGGTCTGGGAGCCATCCAGCGTATTGTGGATTTTCAGGGGCCAGCCGGCCACTCCCAGCCACAAGTCCCCAAAAACAATCTACGGCCCTTTTCCCTGGAAGTAAAACTGACCTGCCCATCATCTGGCTGGCACATTGCAGCAGCCACTTCGTAATATCAAACCAGCCCGACTCGGTACTGGTGCCACCTTTCATCTGGGAACCATCCTGCGTATCATGGATTTTCAGGAGCCAGCCGGCCACTCCCAGCCACAGGCCCCCGAACACAAACCACGGCCCTTTTCCCTGGCAAAGAAAACTCACCCGCCCCGCTTCTGCCTGGCAGATTGCAGGAGCCACTTGCCTCTATCAATCCAGCCCGACTCGGCACTGGTGCCACCTTTCATCTGGGAACCATCCTGCGTATCGTGGATTTTCAGGAGCCAGCCGGCCACTCCCAGCCACAGGCCCCCGAACACAAACCATGGCCCTTTTCCCTGGCAAAAAAACTCACCCGCCCCGCTTCTGGCTGGCAGATTGCAGGAGCCACTTCCCTCTATCAAACCAGCCCGACTCGACACTGGTGCCACCTTTCATCTGGGAACCATCCTGCGTATCGTGGATTTTCAGGAGCCAGCCGGCCACTCCCAGCCACAGGCCCCGAAAAACAAACTACGGCCCTTTTCCCTGGAAGTAAAACTGACTTGCCCATCTTCTGGCTGGCAGATTGCAGGAACCACTTGCCTCTATCAAACCAGCCCAGCTTGGCACTGGTGCCACATTTCATCTGGGAACCATCCTGCGTATCGTGGATTTTCAGGAGCCAGCCGGCCACTCCCAGCCACAGGCCCCCAAACACAAACTACGGCCCTTTTCCCTGGAAGTAAAACTGACCTGCCCATCTTCTGGCTGGCAGATTGCAGGAGCCACTTGCCTCTATCAAACCAGCCCGACTGGCACTGGTGCCACCTTTCATCTGGGAACCATCCTGCGTATCGTGGATTTTCAGGAGCCAGCCGGCCACTCCCAGCCACAGGCCCCGAACACAAACTACGGCCCTTTTCCCTGGAAGTAAAACTGACCTGCCCGTCTTCTGGCTGGCAGATTGCAGGAGCCACTTGCCTCTATCAATCCAGCCCGACTTGGCACTGGTGCCACCTTTCATCTGGGAACCATCCTGCGTATCGTGGATTTTCAGGAGCCAGCCGGCCACTCCCAGCCACAGGCCCCCGAACACAAACCACGGCCCTTTTCCCTGGCAAACTAAAACTACCGCCCGCTCTGGCTGGCAGATTGCAGGAGCCACTTCCCTCTATCAAACCAGCCCGACTCGGCACTGGTGCCACCTTTCATCTGGGAACCATCCTGCGTATCGTGGATTTTCAGGAGCCAGCCGGCCACTCCCAGCCACAGGCCCCCAAACACAAACACGGCCCTTTTCCCTGGAAGTAAAACTCGACCTGCCCTCATCTGGCTGGCAGATTGCAGGAGCACCCTCTATCAACCAGCCCGACTCGGACTGGTGCCACCTTTCATCTGGGAACCATCCTGCGTATCGTGGATTTTCAGGAGCCAGCGGCCACTCCCAGCCACAGGCCCCAACAAAACAGGCCCTTTTCCTGGAAAAAACACCGCCCTTCTGGCTGGCAATTGCAGGAGCCACTTCCTCTATCAACCAGCCCACGGCACTGGTGCCACTTCATCTGGGAACCATCCTGCGTATCGTGGATTTCAGAGCCAGCGCCACTCCAGCCACAGGCCCCCGAACACAAACCACGGCCCTTTTCCCTGGAAGAAAACTGACCTGCCCGTCTTCTGGCTGGCAGATTGCAGGAGCCACTTGCCTCTATCAAACCAGCCCGACTCGGCACTGGTGCCACCTTTCATCTGGGAACCATCCTGCGTATCGTGGATTTTCAGGAGCCAGCCGGCCACTCCAGCCACAGGCCCCCGAACACAAACCACGGCCCTTTTCCCTGGCAAAAAAAACTACCCCCCGCTTCTGGCTGGCAGATTGCAGGAGCCACTTGCCTCTATCAAACCAGCCCGACTCGGCACTGGTGCCACCTTTCATCTGGGAACCATCCTGCGTATCGTGGATTTTCAGGAGCCAGCCGGCCACTCCCAGCCACAGGCCCCCAAACACAAACACGGCCCTTTTCCCTGGAATAAAACTGACCTGCCCATCATCTGGCTGGCAGATTGCAGGAGCCACTTGCCTCTATCAAAACCAGCCCGACTCGGCACTGGTGCCACCTTTCATCTGGGAACCATCCTGCGTATCGTGATTTTCAGGGCCAGCCCGGGCCCCTCCCAGCCACAGGCCCCAAAAAAAACTACGGCCCCTTTCCCTGGAAGTAAAACTGACCTGCCCTCATCTGGCTGGCAGATTGCAGGGCCACTTGCTCTACAATCCAGCCGACTCGGAACTGTGCCACCTTTCATCTGGGGGAACCATCCTGCGTATCTGGATTTTTAGGAGCCAGCCGGCCACTCCCAGCCACAGGCCCCCGAACACAAACACGGCCCTTTTCCCTGGCAAAAAAAACTACCCCCCCCGCTTCTGGCTGGCAGATTGCAGGAGCACTTCCCTCTATCAACCAGCCCGACTCGGTAACTGGTGCCACCTTCATCTGGGAACCATCCTGCGTATCGTGGATTTTCAGGAGCCAGCCGGCCCCCTCCCAGCCACAGGCCCCCAACAAAAACCACGGCCTTTTCCCTGGAAAAAAACGACCCGCCCTCTCTGGCTGGCAGATTGCAGGAGCCACTTGCTCTATCAAAACCCGCCCGTCGGACTGGTGCCACTTTCATCTGGGAAACCATCCTGGTATCGTGGGATTTTCAGGGCCAGCCGGCCTCTCCCAGCACAGGCCCCAAAAACAAAACCACGGCCCTTTTCCCTGGAAAAAAACTACCCCCCCCCCCTTCTGGCTGGCAGATTGCAGGAGCCACTTCCCTATCAAACCAGCCCGACTCGGCATGGTGCCACTTTCATTGGGAACCATCCTGGTATCGTGGATTTTCAGGAGCCAGCCGCCACTCCCCGCCACAGCCCCAAACAAAACAGCCCTTTTCCTGGGAAAAAACTACCCCCCCTTCTGGCTGGCAGATTGCAGGGGCCACTTGACTTTTCAAACCAGCCCGACGGACACTGGTGCCCCTTTTATCTGGGAAACCATCCTGCGTATC
>NW_026994675.1:0-5819 GCF_028769735.1 Zonotrichia leucophrys gambelii
GGGACAGTTAACTGGACTTTTTGCTTTTAGAGAGAAGCTAATGAAAAAGTTTCACCAGGATCAGAGCAGGTTGTAAAACAAGAAAATTGTCATGAAAAGAAGCCAGCCTTGTCCCCTTAGATTTGCTAGCTGTGTTTGAACAAAATGAAATGTGTCAACTCGGTGTTCCTGGGTATCACATCAGTAACAGGTACTTCAGTTGCTGAATTTCTCTCGTCAAGTCAAGAAGAGAAGCCAAGGAATTGTGATTTCATGCTCACAATTCACCCTGTGGTGCCGAAAGGTGAAAAAGGGGTGGAAGGTGCACGGGTCAATTAACTTGAATGGCCTATGTAAATCAGCGGCCGCTGATTTCCTGAAGGCTTCAACAGGTCAGTTGCCTATGTTTTTCTTGGAATTGTTTTAACCTTCGGTCATGTTTTTCTTGGGATTCTTTTACCCTTTCCCTATTAGTTCAGCCTTTGGTCTCCAGCCTTTTCTGACATTTCAAGTATCTCGGTAGCCTGGAAATGTGTTGTCATAATTGCTGACATCATTATTCCCTTCAAAGGGTTGTTTGCCTCAAGTCTCAGTTTTGCTGGTTTTCTGCTAGTTGATTGTCAGAGGGCAGCAGGTGTTGTGTAGGAGCAAGTACACAAACCCATAGCGTGCTTTTCTTTTGATTTGGCCTGTGTAGCTAATGGAATGACTGAACATCTGTGAGAGGCTTTTCTCTCCCCGTTAGGTTTCACTGGAAGGGCAGATGCAAATCGTCTACCTGAAGTCTTGGCACAGAAGAAAGTAGTGGTTTGCTGCTGCATCTAGCTAGAAGCTTACAAAAGGAAGGCCTTGGGCTGAGGCCCATTCCATTGGCTAAGTAGAAAAGGACTGTGGGAAGGTGAGGCAGCTGAATTAGAGGTAGATCAACAAGTGTGTTCAAAGCCTGGTGTATGGTGGTTGGTTGAATGGTGTTTGTTATGGCTTAAAGCTATGGAACTGATAAAGGCAAAGTTGCAAGAAAGCAGCTCTCCTTTGCATCTTGCTGGGGACTCTGCTTCACCACGGACCCTCAACTCCAAGTTTGCCAAGGAGATGATCAGTAGGACTGTTGCAGAGCTGCTGTGTGCATCTGAATGGAATGGCAGAGAGTGAAGCGCTGGACATTTCTGGCTTTAGTACAATGCTGCTGCATTGGTGCCAGTTTAGTTGGTTTTCCATCAGTGGCCTTTCTGTCTAGAAGTACACTGCCCAGAATCTTTCTAGCATGTGATGCCATTTCCTTCCTGTTGTTTTCATACCTTCCTTCAGTTGAAAGGATGATACAATCTTTCCATTTTGAAGATCCCTGTTAGGAAACACTATGCAAGAGGAGTCATCGCTCCCTTTTCTTCTGCCTCCTTTGTCATTTTCAGAGACTCATTTCAAATTTCTGCTAATGTCAAGAGGAATACTGAGATTACCTAGCAGGGTTGGCACTCTCAGCTGCTTTCTTATTTCATACTGCTTCATACTGGACGTGACATAAAGGCCTCGTTTTGTCATCTGCATTCTGCTGTGATCCAAAGCTAAATATTCCAGATGTATGAACACAAAAAGAACTCCTAGGCTTTTGCAAGAACTAGCCCAGGAGGATTTGTGTTCAATTTGATCGCTACAGTGTTTCAGAAAAAGGAGATTGTACTGTCTTCTTGTGTACTCTCTTCTTGTGCTCTCATGTCTTGCATGTCCTAGTGAATCTACCGGCTATGGTGGATTTTCAGGAGCCAGCCGGCCACTCCCAGCCACAGGCCCCCGAACACAAACTACGGCACTTTCCCTGGAAAAAAAACTGAGATGCCCCTCTTCTGGATGGTAGATGGCAGGAGCCACTGTGTACTATCAAACCAGCCCGACTCGGCACTGGTGCCACATTTCATCTGTGAACCATCCTGCGTATCGTGGATTTTCAGGAGCCAGCCGGCCACTCCCAGCCACAGGCCCCCAAACACAAACCACGACCCTTTTCCCTGGAAAACAAAACTCACCCGCCCGCTTCTGGCTTGCAGATTGCAGGAGCATTTGACTCTATCAAACAAGCCCGACTTGGCACAGGTGCCCCCTTGGGTCTGGGAACCATCCTGCGTATCGTGGATTTTCAGGAGCCAGCCGGCCACTCCCAGCCACAGGGCCACGAACAAAAACCACGGCCCTTTTGCCTGGCAAACAAAACTCACCCGCCCTACTTCTGGCTGGCAGATTGCGGGAGCCACTTGGTACTATCAAACCAGTCCGACTTGGCACTGCTGCCACCTTTCAACTACGAACCATCCTGCGTATCGTGGATTTTCAGGAGCCAGCCGGCCACTCCCAGCCACAGGCCCCCAAACACAAACTACGGCCCTTTTCCCTGGAAGTAACACTGACCTGCCCGTCATCTGGCTGGCAGATTGCAGGAGCCACTTGCCTCTATCAATCCAGCCCGACTCGGCACTGGTGCCACCTTTCATCTGGGAACCATCCTGCGTATCATGGATTTTCAGGAGCCAGCCGGCCACTCCCAGCCACAGGCCCCGAACACAAACCACGGCCCTTTTCCCTGGCAAACAAACTCACCCGCCCCGCTTCTGCTGGCAGATTGCAGGAGCCACTTCCCCATATCAAACCAGCCCGACTCGACAATGGTGCCACCTTTCATCTGGGAACCATCCTGCGTATCTGTGGATTTTCAGGAGCCAGCCGCCACTCCCAGCCACAGGCCCCCAAACACAAACTACGGCCCTTTTCCCTGGAAGTAAAACTGACCTGCCCTCATCTGGCTGGCAGATTGCAGGAGCCACTTGCCTCTATCAATCCAGCCCGACTCGGCACTGGTGCCACCTTTCATCTGGGAACCATCCTGCGTATCGTGGATTTTCAGGAGCCAGCCGGCCACTCCCAGCCACAGGCCCCAAACAAATACTACGGCCCTTTTCCCTGGAATTAAAACAGACCTCCCCATCCTCTGGCTGGCAGATTGCAGGAGCCACTTGCCTCTATCAAACCAGCCTGACTTGGCACTGTGCCACTTTCATCTGGGAACCATCCTGCGTATCGTGGATTTTCAGGAGCAGCCGGCCACTCCCAGCCACAGGCCCCAAACACAAACTACGGCCCTTTTCCCTGGAAGTAAAACTGACCTGCCCGTCATCTGGCTGGCAGATTGCAGGAGCCACTTGCCTCTATCAATCCAGCCCGTCTTGGCACTGGTGCCACTTTCATCTGGGAACCCCTCCTGCGTATCGTGGATTTTCAGGAGCCAGCCGGCCACTCCAGCCACAGGCCCCCAAACACAAACTACGGCCTTTTCCCTGGCAAACAAAACTTCACCCGCCCGCTTCTGTCTGGCCGATTGCAGGAGACACTTCCCTCTATCATCAGCCCGACTCGGCACTGGTGCCACCTTTCATCTGGGAACCATCCTGCGTATCGTGGATTTTCAGGAGCCAGCCGGCCACTCCCAGCCACAGGCCCCCAAACAAACCACGGTCCTTTTCCCTGGCAAAGAAAACTCACCTGCCCTGCTTCTGGCTGGCAGATTGCAGGAGCCACTTGCCTCTATCAAACCAGCCCGACTTGGCACTGGTGCCACCTTTCATCTGGGAGCCATCCTGCGTATCGTGGATTTTCAGGAGCCAGCCGGCCACTCCCAGCCACAGGCCCCCAAACACAAACCACGGCCCTTTTCCCTGGCAAACAAAACTCACCCCCCGCTTCTGGCTGGCAGATTGCAGGAGCCACTTCCCCATATCAAACCAGCCGACTCGGCACTGGTGCCACTTTCATCTGGGAACCATCCTGCGTATGTGGATTTTCAGGAGCCAGCCGGCCACTCCCAGCCACAGGCCCCCAAACACAAACTACGGCCCTTTCCCTGGAATAAAACTGACCTGCCCATCTTCTGGCTGGCAGATTGCGAGCCACTTGTATATCAAACCAGCCCACTTGGCACTGGTGCCACCTTCATCTGGGAACCATCCTGCGTATCGTGGATTTTCAGGAGCCAGCCGGCCACTCCCAGCCACAGGCCCCAAACACAAACTCACAAACTACAGCCCTTTTCCCTGGAAGTAAAACTGACCTGACCGTCATCTGGCTGGCAGATTGCAGGAGCCACTTGCCTCTATCAAACCAGCCTGACTTGGCACTGGTGCCACCTTTCATCTTGGAACCATCCTGCGTATCGTGGATTTTCAGGAGCCAGCCGGCCACTCCCAGCCACAGGCCCCCGAACACAAACCACGGCCCATTTCCCTGGCAAACAAAACTCACTCGCCCATCTTCTGGCTGGCAGATTGCAGGAGCCACCTCCCCATTTCAAACCAGCCCGACTCGTCACTGGTGCCACCTTTCATCTGGGAACCATCCTGCGTATCGTGGATTTTCAGGAGCCAGCCGGCCACTCCCAGCCACAGGCCCCCGAACACAAACCACGGCCCTTTTCCCTGGCAAACGAAACTAACCCACCCCGCTTCTGGCTGGCAGATTGCAGGAGCCACTTGACTCTATCAAACCAGCCTGACTCGACACTGGTGCCACCTTTCATCTGGGAACCATCCTGCGTATTGTGGATTTTCAGGAGCCAGCCGGCCACTCCCAGCCACAGGTCCCCCAACAAGTACTACGGCACTTTTCCCTGGAATTGAAACAGACCTGCCCATCTTCTGGCTAGCAGATTGCAGGAGCCACTTAGTACTATCAAACCAGCCTGACTTGGCACTGCTGCCACTTTTCATCTGGGAACCATCCTGCGTATCGTGGATTTTCAACAGCCAGCCGGCCACTCCCAGCCACAGGCCTCCAAACATACACTACGGCCCCTTTCCCTGGAATTAAAACTGACCTGCCCATCATCTGGCTGGCACATTGCATGAACCACTTGGCTCTCTCAAACCAGCCCGACTCGGCACTGGTGCCACCTTGGGTCTGGGAGCCATCCAGCGTATTGTGGATTTTCAGGGGCCAGCCGGCCACTCCCAGCCACAAGTCCCCAAAAATAATCTACGGCCCTTTTCCCTGGAAGTAAAACTGACCTGCCCATCATCTGCCTGGCACATTGCAGCAGCCACTTGGTAATATCAAACCAGTCCAACTTGGCACTGGTGCCACCTTTCATCTGGGAACCATCCTGCGTATCGTGGATTTTCAGGAACCAGCTGGCCACTCCCAGCCACAGGCCCCCGAACACAAACCACGGCCCTTTTCCCTGGCAAACAAAACTAACCCACCCCGCTTCTGGCTGGCAGATTGCAGGAGACACTTGCCTCTCTCAAAACAGACCGACTTGGCACTGGTGCCACCTTGCGTCTGGGAGCCATCCTGCGTATCGTGGATTTTCAGGGGCCAGCCGGCCACTCCCAGACATAGGCCCCCAAACAAATACTACGGCCCTTTTCCCTGGAAGTAAAACTGACCTGCCCATCATCTGGCTGGCAGATTGCAGGAGCCACTTGCCTCTATGAAACCAGCCCGACTTGGCAGCGCTGCCACCTTTCATCTGGGAACCATCCTGCGTATCGTGGATTTTCAGGAGCCAGCCGGCCACTCCCAGACACAGGGCCCCAAACAAATGCTACGGCCCTTTTCCCTGGAAGTAAAACGGACCTGCCCATCTACTGGCTGGCAGATTGCAGGAGCCACTTGCCTCTATCAATCCAGCCCTACTCGGCACTGGTGCCACCTTTCATCTGGGAACCATCCTGCGTATCGTGGATTTTCAGGAGGCAGCCGGCCACTCCCAGCCACAGGCCCCGAAACAAACCACGGCCCTTTTCCCTGGCAAACAAAACTCACCCCCCGCTTCTGGCTGGCAGATTGCAGGAGCC
>NW_026994676.1:0-5819 GCF_028769735.1 Zonotrichia leucophrys gambelii
CGGCCACTCCCCACGGCCCAAACAAACAACGGCCCTTTTCCCTGGAAGTAAAACTGACCTGCCCGTCATCTGGCTGGCAGATTGCAGGAGCCACTTGCCTCTATCAATCCAGCCCGAGTTGGCACTGGTGCCACCTTTCATCTGGGAACCATCCTGCGTATCGTGGATTTTCAGGAGCCTGCCGGCCCCTCCCAGCCACAGGCCCCGAACACAAACTACGGCCCTTTTCCCTGGAAGTAAAACTGACCTGCCCGTCATCTGGCTGGCAGATTGCAGGAGCCACTTGCCTCTATCAATCCAGTCCGACTCGGTACTGGTGCCACATTTCATCTGGGAACCATCCTGCGTATCGTGGATTTTCAGGAGCCAGCCGGCCACTCCCAGCCACAGGCCCCCGAACACAAACCACGGCCCTTTTCCCTGGCAAAGAAAACTCACCCGCCCCGCTTCTGGCTGGCAGATTGCAGGAGCCACTTCCCTCTATCAATCCAGCTCGACTTGGCACTGTTGCAACCCTTCATCTGGAGCCATCCTGCGTATCGTGGATTTTCAGGAGACAGCCGCCACTCCCAGCCACAGGCCCCCAAACACACACTACGGCCCATTCCCTGGAAGTAAAACTGACCTGCCCGCTTCTGGCTGGCAGATTTCAGGAGCCACTTCCCTCTATCAATACAGCCCGACTCGGCATATGTGCCACCTTTCATCTGGGAACCATCCTGCGTATCGTGGATTTTTCAGGAGCCAGCCGCCACTCCCGCCACTGGCCCCCAAACAAACCACGGCCCTTTTCCCTGGAAGTAAAACTGACCTGCTCGTCATCGCTGGCAGATTGCAGAGCCACTTGCCTCGATCAATCCAGCCCGAGTTGGCACTGGTGCCACCTTTCATCTGGGAACCATCCTGCGTATCGTGGATTTTCAGGAGCCTGCCGGCCACTCCCAGCCACAGGCCCCCAAACACAATCTACGGCCTCTTTCCCTGGAATTAAAACTGACCTGCCCATCTTCTGGCTGGCAGATTGCAGGAACCACTTGGCTCTCTTAAACCAGCCCGAATGGGCGCTGGTGCCACCTTTCATCTGGGAACCATCCTGCGTATCGTGGATTTTCAGGAGCCAGCCAGCCACTCCCAGCCACAGGCCCCCGAACACAAACCACGGCCCTTTTCCCTGGCAAACAAAACTTAACCACCCCGATCCTGGCTGGCAGATTGCAGGAGCCACTTGCCTATATCAAACCAGCCCGACTTGGCACTGGTGCCACCTTGGGTCTGGCAGCCATCCAGCGTATCGTGGATTTTCAGGAGCCAGCCGGCCACTCCCAGCCACAAGTCCCCAAAAACAATCTACGGCCCTTTTCCCTGGAAGTAAAACTGACCTGCCCATCATCTGGCTGGCACATTGCAGCAGCCACTTGGTAATATCAAACCTGCACAACTTGGCACTGGTGCCACCTTTCATCTGGGAACCATCCTGCGTATCGTGGATTTTCAGGAGCCAGCCAGCCACTCCCAGCCACAGGCCCCGAACACAAACCACGGCCCTTTTCCCTGGAAGTAAAACTGACCTGCCCGTCATCTGGCTGGCAGATTGCAGGAGCCACCTGCCTCTATCAATCCAGCCCGACTCGGTACTGGTGCCACCTTTCATCTGGGAACCATCCTGCGTATCGTGGATTTTCAGGAGCCAGCCGGGCACTCCCAGCCACAGGCCCCCGAACACAAACCACGGCCCTTTTCCCTGGCAAAGAAAACTCACCCGCCCCGCTTCTGGCTGGCAGATTGCAGGAGCCACTTGCCTCGATCAATCCAGCCAGACTCGGCACTGGTGCCACCTTTCATCTGGGAACCATCCTGCGTATCGTGGATTTTCAGGAGCCAGCCGCCACTCCCAGCCACAGCCCCCCAAACACAATCTACGGCCACTTTCCCTGGAATTAAAACTGACCTGCCCATCTTCTGGCTGGCAGATTGCAGGAACCACTGCCTCTATCAATCCACCACTCGGCACTGGTGCCACCTTTCATCTGAACCATCCTGGTATTGATTTCAGGAGCCACCGCCACTCCACCACAGCCCAACCAAACAGGCTTTCCTGCAAAAAACTACCCCCGCTCTGCTGCAATTGCAGAGCCACTCTATCACCAGCCGCTGACGTCACTTCACTGCCACCTGTACGGATTTTCAGGAGCAGCCGCATCCACCACAGGCCCAAACACAGAGGTCTGCAGCCATCCACGTTGTATTTCAGAGCCAGCCGCCACTCCCCACAAGTCCCCAAACACTAGCCTTTTCCTGAGAAAACTACCTGCCTTCTGCTGCACATTGCAGCAGCCACTTGTATATCAAACCTGCAACTTGCATGCACCTTTCTCTGGAACATCCTGTATCGTGATTAGGAGCAGCCCACTCCCACACAGGCCACCAAACCAGGCCCTTTCCCTGGAAAACTACCCCCGCATCTGCTGCAGATTGCAGGAGCACTGCCATCAATCCAGTCCGACGCTGGACCTTCATCTGGGAACCATCCTCGTAGGATTCAGGACGCCGGCCACTCCCAGCCACAGGCCCCAAAAACCACGGCCCTTTTCCCTGGAAAACTCACCGCCCTTCTGGCTGCAGATTGAGACCACTCCTCTTCAAACCCGACTGCCTGGGACTTTCTCTGGGAGCCATCTGCTATCGTGGATTTCAGGAGACAGCCGCCACTCCACCACAGCCCCCAACACACCACGCCATTCCCTGAATAAAATGACCCGCTCTGGCTGCAGATTCAGGACCACTTCCCTTCAAACAGCCCTGGCATGGTGCACCTTTCATCTGGGAACCATCGGTATCTGGATTTTAGGAGCAGCCGACTCCAGCCATGGCCAACAACACGCCCTTCCCTGAATAAAACTGACTCCCGTCATCTGGAGATTGCGGGCCACTTGCCTCACAATCCACCGATGGCACTGGGCCCTTTTCTGGGACCATCTGCTATCGTGGTTTTCAGAGCCGCGGCCCTCCAGCACAGCCCAAACAAAACGGCCTTCTGGAATTAAAACGACTCATCTTCGCTGGCAATGCAGGACCTTCTCTCAACCACCGATGGCAGGCCCCTCATCTGACCATCCTGCTATCGTGGATTTTCAGAGCGCGCACTCCCAGCCACGCCCCCAACACAAACCGGCTTTTCCCTGGCAAACAACTAACCACCCCATCGTGCAGATCGACACTCCTACAAACCGCCGACTTGGCACTGTGCACCTGTCTGGACATCCTATTGTGATTTTCAGGCCAGCGCCACCCCTGCCCTCATTGGCTGGCAGATTGCAGGACCACTTCTCTATCAATACAGCCCGACTCGGCACTGGTGCCACCTTTCATCTGGGAACCATCCTGCGTATCGTGGATTTTCAGGAGCCAGCCGGCCACTCCAGCCAGGCCCCGAACACAAACCACGGCCCTTTTCCCTGGAAACAAAACTACCCCCGCTCTGGCTGGCAGATTGCAGGAGCCACTTGCCTCATCAACCAGCCGATTGGCACTGGTGCACTTTCACTGGGAACCATCCTGCGTATGTGGATTTTCAGGAGCGCGGCCACTCCCAGCCACAGCCCCAAAACACAACTACGGCCCTTTCCCTGGAATAAAACTGACTGCCCATTTCTGGCTGGCAGATTGCAGACCACTTGGCTCTACACCGATTGGCACTGGTGCCACCTTTCATCTGGGAACCATCCTGGTATCGTGGATTTTCAGGAGCCAGCCAGCCACTCCAGCCACGGCCCCGAAACAAACCCGGCCCTTTCCCTGGAAGAAAACGACCCCGATCTGGCTGGCAGATTGCAGGAGCCACTTGCCTATCAAACCAGCCGACTGGCACTGGTGCCACCTTTTCTGGGAACCATCCGCGTATCGTGGATTTTCAGGAGCCAGCCGGCCACTCCCAGCCACAGGCCCCAAAACAACCTACGGCCCTTTTCCCTGGAATAAAACTGACCTGCCCTCTCTGGCTGGCAGATTGCAGGCAGCCACTTCTATATCAAACCGCCGAACTTGGCACTGGTGCCACCTTTCATCTGGGAACCATCCTGCGTATCGTGGATTTTCAGGAGCCAGCCAGCCACTCCCAGCCACAGGCCCCGAACACAAACTACGGCCCTTTTCCCTGGAAGTAAAACTGACCTGCCCGTCATCTGGCTGGCAGATTGCAGGAGCCACTTGCCTCTATCAATCCAGCCGGACTCGGTCACTGGTGCCACCTTTCATCTGGGAACCATCCTGCGTATCGTGGATTTTCAGGAGCCAGCCGGCCACTCCCAGCCACAGGCCCCAAACACAAACCACGGCCCTTTTCCCTGGAAAGAAAACTACCTGCCCTCTCTGGCTGGCAGATTGCAGGAGCCACTTGCCTCTATCAATCCAGCCCGACTTGGCACTGGTGCCACCTTTCATCTGGGAACCATCCTGCGTATCGTGGATTTTCAGGAGCCAGCCGGCCACTCCCAGCCACAGGCCCCAAACACAAACTACGGCCCTTTCCCTGGAAGTAAAACTGACCTGCCCGTCATCTGGCTGGCAGATTGCAGGAGCCACTTGCCTCTATCAAACCAGCCGACTCGGCACTGGTGCCACCTTTCATCTGGGAACCATCCTGCGTATCGTGGATTTTCAGGAGCCAGCCGGCCACTCCCAGCCACAGGCCCCCAAACAAACCACGGCCCTTTTCCCTGGAAAGTAAAACTACCTGCCCGTCTCTGGCTGGCAGATTGCAGGAGCCACTTGCCTCGATCAATCCATCCGAGTTGGCACTGGTGCCACCTTTCATCTGGGAGCCATCCTGCATATCGTGGATTTTCAGGAGCCAGCCGGCCACTCCCGGATTTTCAGGAGCCAGCCAGCCACTCCCAGCCACAGGCCCCGAACACAAACACGGCCCTTTTCCCTGGAAGTAAAACTGACCTGCCCGTCATCTGGCTGGCAGATTGCAGGAGCCACTTGCCTCTATCAATCCAGTCCGACTCGGTACTGGTGCCACCTTTCATCTGGGAACCATCCTGCGTATCGTGGATTTTCAGGAGCCAGCCGGCCACTCCCAGCCACAGGCCCCCGAACACAAACCACGGCCCTTTTCCCTGGCAAAGAAAACTCACCCGCCCCGCTTCTGGCTGGCAGATTGCAGGAGCCACTTCCCTCTATCAATCCAGCCCGACTTGGCACTGATGCAACCTTTCATCTGGGAGCCATCCTGCGTATCGTGGATTTTCAGGAGCCAGCCGGCCACTCCCAGCCACAGGCCCCCAAACACAAACTACGGCCCCATTCCCTGGAAGTAAAACTGACCTGCCCGTCATCTGGCTGGCAGATTGCAGGAGCCACTTCCCTCTATCAATACAGCCCGACTCGGCACTGGTGCCACCTTTCATCTGGGAACCATCCTGCGTATCGTGGATTTTCAGGAGCCAGCCGGCCACTCCCAGCCACAGGCCCCCGAACACAAACCACGGCCCTTTTCCCTGGCAAAAAAACTCACCCGCCCGCTTCTGGCTGGCAGATTGCAGGAGCCACTTGCCTCATATCAATACCAGCCGACTTGGCACTGGTGCCACCTTTCATCTGGGAGCCATCCTGCGTATCGTGGATTTTCAGGAGCCAGCCGGCCACTCCCAGCCACAGTCCCCAAACAAAACTACGGCCCTTTTCCCTGGAAGTAAAACTGACCTGCCCTCTCTGGCTGGCAGATTGCAGGAGCCACTTGCTCTATCAAACCAGCCGACTTGGCACTGGTGCTACCTTTCATCTGGGAACCATCCTGCGTATCGTGGATTTTCAGG
>NW_026994677.1:0-5818 GCF_028769735.1 Zonotrichia leucophrys gambelii
ATTCCCCAAAACCCCCACTCGGCACTGGTGCCACCTTTATCGGGGAACCCTCCTGCGTAGTGGGTTTTTAGAGCCAGCCGGCCAAAATCCCACCACAGGCCCCCGAACACAAACCACGGCCCTTTCCCTGGCAAACAAAACCACCCCCCCGCTTTTTGGGTGGCAGATTGCAGGAGCCACTTCCCCTATAAACCACCCGCTCGGCCGGGGCCACCTTTTCGGAACCACCTGCGTATTGTGGTTTTCAGGAGCCAGCCGGCACTCCCCCCACGGCCCCCCAACACAAAACCACGGCCCTTTTTCCCGGAAACAAAACTAAACCCCCCCCTTTTGGCTGGAAATTCGGAGCCACTTTTCTATAAACCCCCCGACTTGGCATGTGCCACCTTTTTCTGGGAACATCCGCGATGTGGGTTTCAGGGCCAGCCGGGCCCCACCCCGCCCAAAAGGCCCCCAAAAAACAAACACGGCCCCTTTCCCTGGGAATTTAAAAATGACCCCCCCTCTTTTGGGGCAATTGCAGGGAACCATTTGGCTCTTCAAACCGCCCAAATTACATGGTGCCACCTTTTATCTGGAAACCCTCCTGCGTATCGTGGATTTTCAGGAGCCAGCCGGCCCCTCCCACCACAGGCCCCAAAAAAAACGGCCCTTTCCCTGGAAAAAACTACCCGCCCGTTCTGGGTGGCAGAATTGCAGGAGCCACTTCCCTTATCAACCAGCCCACTCGGCACTGGTGCCACCTTTCATTGGGAACCATCCATGCGTATCGTGGATTTTCAGAGCCAGCCGGCCACCCAGCCACAGGCCCCCCCAACACAAACCACGGCCCTTTTCCCTGGCAAACAAAACGACCCCCCCGCTTCTGGCTGGCAGAATTGCAGGAGCCACTTCCCTATCAAACCGCCCGACTCGGCAAATGGTGCCACCTTTCATCTGGGAACCATCCTGCGTATGTGGATTTTCAGGAGGGCCCGCCGGCCCTCCCAGCCACAGGCCCCCCAAAAACAAACTACGCCTTTTCCCTGGAATAAAAATGACCTGCCCGTTCTGGCTGGCAGATTGCAGGACCATTGCCTCTACAAACCAGCCCACTCGGCACTGGTGCCACCTTTCATCTGGGAACCATCCTGCGTATCGTGGATTTTTAGGAGCCACCGGCCACTCCCAGCCACAGGCCCCAACAAACCACGGCCCTTTTCCCTGGAAAAAAACTAAACCCCCCCCTTCTGGCTGGCAGATTGCAGGAGCCTTTGCTCTATCAAACCAGCCCGACTGGCACTGGTGCCACTTTCATCTGGGAACCACCTGCGTTTGTGGATTTTCAGGAGCCAGCCGGGCCCCTCCCAGCACAGGCCCCCAAACCAAACTACGCCCCTTTCCCTGGAATAAAACTGACCTGCCCCTTTTTGGGCTGGCAGATTGCAGGACCACTTGCCTCTCAAACCAGCCCAAATTGACACTGGTTTCCACCTTTCATCTGGAACCATCCTGCGTATCGTGGATTTTCAGGAGCCAGCCGGCCACTCCAGCCACAGGCCCCCAAACACAAACTACGGCCCCTTTCCCTGAATTAAAAAATGACCTGCCCATCTTCTGGCTGGCAGATTGCAGGAACCACTTGGCTCTTCAAACCAGCCCAAAATTTAAATGGTGCCACCTTTCATCTGGGAACCATCCTGCTATGTTGGGTTTTCAGGAGCCCCCGGCCACCCGACCCCAGCCCCCGAACACAACCACGGCCCTTTTCCCCGGCAAACAAAACTCACCCGCCCCTTTTGGCTGGCCAGATTGCAGGAGCACTTCCCCTATCAAACCAGCCAAATCGGCACTGGTGCCACCCTTTCATCTGGGAACCATCCTGCGTATCGTGGATTTTCAATCGCCAGCCCGGGCCCCCCCAGACACAGGGCCCCCAAACAAACTACGGCCCTTTTCCCTGGAAGTAAAACGACCTGCCCTCTTTTGGCTGCAGATTGCAGGAGCCCCTTCCTCTATCATCCGCCCCCTGGCACTGGTGCCACCTTTCATCTGGGAACCATCCTGCTATCGTGGATTTTCAGGGGGCCAGCCGGCCACTCCCAACCACAGGCCCCCAAAAACAAACACGGCCCTTTTCCCTGCAAACAAAATTTACCCGCCCCGCTTTGGCTGGCAGATTGCAGAGCCCCTTCCCTATAAAAACCCGCCCGACCCCGGACTGTGCCACCTTTCATCTGGGAACCACCTGCGTATCGTGGATTTTCAGGAGCCAGCCGGCCCCTCCCAGCCACAGGCCCCCAACAAAACCACGGCCCTTTTCCCTGGCAAACAAAACTACCCCCCGTTCTGGCTGGAATTGCAAAGGGGGCCCCTTCCCCTATAAACCACCCAAATTGGGATGGGGGCCACCTTTCATTGGGGGCCCTCCTCGTATTGTGGATTTTCAGGGGCCAGCCGGGCCCCTCCCCGCCACAGGCCCCCCCAAAAACCCAAATCGGCCCCCTTTCCTGGAATTTAAAAAATGACCTGCCCTTTTTCTGGTGGCAATTTCAGCCACTTGGTTTCAAACCGCCCATTGAACTGGTGCCCCCTTCATCTGGGAAAAATCCTGCGTACGTGGATTTTCAGGGCCACGGCCCCCCGCCCCAGGCCCCAACACAAACACTCCCCTTTTCCTGGAAAAAACTACCCCCCCTCTTTCCCCGGCCATTGCAGAGCCACTTTAAAATCAAACCGCCAACTGAAAAGGTGCCACCTTTCATCTGGGGAAACCCCTGCTATCGGGATTTTTAGGGGCCAGCCGGCCACCCACCAGGCCCCCGAACACAAAACGGCCCTTTTCCCCCGAAAAAACTACCGCCCCGCTCTGGGTTCCCAGATTTAGGGCCCTTCCCCTACAAACCGCCCGACTCACTGGTCCCCTTTCATTGGGAAACCCTCGCTTTTTTTTCAAGCCACCGGCCACTCCCAGCCACAGGCCCCCGAAACCCCCCCCCCCCACGGGGCCTTTTTTTGGGAAACAAACTAAACCCCCCCTTCTGGGTGGGAGATTGCAGGAGCCACTTTATATACCACCGAAATTGGGATGAGCCACTTTTTATCTGGAACCATCCTGCGTATCGTGTTTCAGGACGCCCCCTCCCAGCCACCCCCAACACACACGGGCCCCTTTCCCTGGAAAAAAACTACCCCCCCTTTTGGTGGCGATTGCAGGAACCCCTTCTCTTCAAACACCCGATTTGGTGGTCCACTTTTTCTGGGAACCATCCTGCTACTGGATTTTCAGGAGCCGCCGGCCACCCCGCCCCAGGCCCCCCAAAAACACGGCCCCTTTTTCCCCGGAAAAAAACTACCCGCCCCCTTTTTGGGTGGGAATTGGAGCACTTGTAATAAACCACCCCCACTAATGGTGCCCCCTTTCATTGGGAACCATCCTCTTATCTGGATTTTTTAGGAGCCCGCGGGCCACTCCCCGCAAGGCCCCAAACAAACCGGCCCTTTTCCCCGGGGAAAAAAACTACCCCCCTTCTGGCTGGGATTGCAGGGGCCATTCCCTTCAACCCCCCCACTCCACTGGGCCCCCTTTTATTGGGGGCCCTCCTGCTATGTGGTTTTTTAGGAGCCACCCCACTCCGCCCCAGGGCCCCCCAAAAAAAAAAAACCACGGCCCTTTTCCCCGGCAAAAAAACTCCCCCCCCGCTTTGGGGATTGCAGAGCCACTTCCCATATCAAACCAGCCGAAACCCGGCATGGTCCACCTTTCATCTGGAAAACCACCCGGTAACTGGATTTTTTGGGGGCCGCGGGCCCCTCCCCCCACGGCCCCCCCAAAAAAACCACGGCCCCCTTTTCCGCAAACAAAAACTAAAACCCCCCCGCTTTGGGTGGCAGATTGCAGGGCCCCTTTCTTTCCAAAACCGCCGACTTGGCACTGTGCCCTTTTTCTGGGAACCCTCCTGGTATTGGTTTTCAAGCCCGCCGGGGCCCCCCACCCCACCCCCCCAAAAACTACGGGCCTTTTCCCCCGGGAATAAAACTACTGCCCCTCATTGTGGCCATTGCCGCACCCTTTGGAATAAAACCCTTTCCCTGCACGGGGCCCCTTTTATCTGGAACCATCCTGCATCTAAATTTTTAGGAGCCCCCGGCCACCCACACAGCCCCCAAAAACAAAAACCCCGGGCCCCTTTTCCCCGGGAAAAAAACCCCCCCCCCTTCGGCTGGCAGATTCAGGGGCACTTCCCTACAAACCCCGCCCGACTCGGCCTGTTTCACTTTCATCTGGGGGCCCCTGCGACTGGATTTTCGGAGGCCAGCGGCCACCCCCGCCCCAAACCCCAACACAACCCGGCCCTTTTTCCCCCAAACAAAACTCACCCGCCCGCTTTGGGCTGGCGATTGCAGGGGCCACTTCCATATCAAACCAGCCCATCGCACTGGGCCACCTTTTTATCGGGCCACCTGCATGGTGGGTTTTCAGGGCCAGCCGGCCACTCCCCGCCCCAGGCCCCCAACAAACTACGGCCCTTTTCCCTGGAATTAAAAAAAAGACCCCCTCTTTTGGGTGGGAGATTGCAGGACCATTTCTATCAAACCACCGACTTGGACTGGTGCCACCTTTTTATTGGGGAACCCCCTGGTATGTGGGTTTTCAGGACCCGCCGCCCTCCCCAGCCCGGCCCCAAACACAAACCACCCCTTTTCCCCCCAAAAAACTACCCCCCCTCGGGTAAATTTCCCCAACCCCATAAAACAAGCCCCCGGGGCCCGGTCCACCCTTTTAAGGACCCCCCTGCGATCTGGGAAACCCCGGCCACTCCCACCACAGGCCCCCGAACACAAACCACGGCCCCTTTCCTGGCAAACAAAATAACCCCCGCTTTGGCTGGCGATTTCAGGAGCACTTGACCTACAAACCCGCCGATCGACACGGGGCACCTTTTTGGAACCATCCTGCGTATTTTAATTTCAGGAGCCAGCGGCCACTCCCAGCCACAGGGCCCCAAAAAATGACAAGGCCCTTTTCCCTGGAATTTAAAACGACCTCCCCATTTTTGGCTGGCAATTGCAGGAGCAACTTGGTACTATCAAACCAGCCTGACTTGGCACTGCTGCCACTTTTCATCTGGGAACCATCCTGGTACCTGGATTTTTTAGGAGGCAGCCGGCCACTCCCAGCCCCAGGCCCCAAACAAACTACGGCCCCTTTCCCTGGAATTAAAACGAACCCCCCAATCTTCTGGCTGGCAGATTGCAGGAACCACTTGGTCTATCAAACCAGCCCGACTTTGGGACTGGTGCCACTTTTCTTGGGCCATCCGAGTTTTTGTGGATTTTCAGGAGCCAGCCGGCCACTCCCAGCCACAAACCCCGAACAACCCACGGCCCTTTTCCCTGGAAGTAAAACTGACCTGCCCTCCCTTTGGCTGGCAATTGCAGAGCCCCTTTATCAAACCGCCCCACTGGCACTGGTGCCACCTTTCTCTGGGAACCATCCTGCGTATCGTGGATTTTCAGGAGCCAGCCGGCCACTCCCAGCCACAGGCCCCAAAAACAAACACGGCCCTTTTCCCTGGAAGTAAAACTAACCCGGCCCGCTTTTGGCTGGCAGATTGCAGGAGCCCCTTCCCCTATCCAACCAGCCGAAAAGGCACTGGTGCCACCTTTCTTGGGCCATCCGGTATTTTTGGGTTTTCAGGGGCCAGCTGGGCCCCTCCAGCCCCAAGCCCCCCAAAAAAAAACAGGCCCTTTTCCTGGAAAAAACTACCCCCATTCGGCTGGAATTGCGAGCCACTTTAAAATCAAACCCCACTTGGCTGGTCCCCTTTATAAAAAT
>NW_026994678.1:0-5813 GCF_028769735.1 Zonotrichia leucophrys gambelii
ATCCACGAACCAGGGTGGTTCCCAATGAAAGTGGCACCAGTGCCCAATTTTGGGGGGTTTGAAGAGCCAAGTGGTTCCTGCAATCTGCCACCAAAAGGGCGGGTATTTTTTTCCAGGAAAGGGGGCCCGGGTTTTTTGTTGGGGGGCCCTTTGGGTGGGGGGGCCGGGGGGGATCCTGAAAATCCACATACCAGGATGGTTCCCCGAGAAAGGGGCACCATGCCGATCGGCTGGTTTTAAGGGAAGTGGCTCCCGCAAACGCCACCAGAACGGGGGGGGGAGGGTTTTTTTCCAGGGAAAAAGGGCCGTGGGTTTTTGTTTGGGGCCGTGGGGGGAGTGCCGCTGGCTCCTGAAAATCCCAATTTAAAGCGGATGGTTCCCCCAAAGAAAGGTGCCCCCAGTGCCAGTCGGCTGGTTTGATAGAGCAAGTGGCCCCGCAATCTGCCGCCAGAAGGGGGGTGATTTTGTTTGCCAGGGAAAAGGCTGGTTTGTGTTCGGGCCTGTGGGGGGTGCGCTGGCTCCTGAAAATCCACGATACGCAGGGTGGTTCCAATGAAAGTGCACATGCCCAGTCGGGCTGGTTTGATAAGGGCAAGTGCTCCTGCAATCGCCACCAGAAAGGGTAGTTTTTTTCCAGGGAAAAGGCGTGGTTTGTGTTTGGGGGCCTGTGGCTGGGAGTGGCCGGTGGCTCCTGAAAATCCCCGATACGCAGGATGGTTCCCAAAGAAAGGGGCACCAGTGCCGATGGCTGGTTGATAGAGGCAAGTGCTCCGCAATCGCCGCAAAGGGCGGTATTTCTTCCAGGAAAAGGCCGTTTTGTGTTGGGCCTTGGCTGGAGGGCCGGGGCTCCTGAAATCCAGAACGCAGATGTTCCCAATGAAAGTGGCACATGCCATTGGGCGGTTTGATAAAAGTGGTCGCAATGCCAGCCAGAGGGGGTAGTTTTTTCAGGAAAAGGCCGGTTTTTTTGGGCTGGGCGGGAGGGCCCTGGCCTGAAATCCCAACAGTGGTCCAAAAGGTGCACAGTGCCAGTCGGCGGTTGAAGAGGAAGTGGCTCCTGCAATCTGCACCAGAAGGGCGGGTGATTTTTTTGCAGGGAAAAAAGGGGCCCTGTTTGTGTTGGGGCCTGTGGCTGGGAGTGCCGGCTGCTCCTAAATCCACGATACGCGTGACCCAAGAAATGCAATGCCAATTGGCTGTTAGAGGCAGTGTCCTCAACTGCCCCAAGATGGGCAGGTCATTTTATCCCGAAAGGCCTAGTTTGTTTGGGCCTGTCTGGAGGCGGCGGCCTGAAAATCCACAACGCAGATGGTCCCAATGAAAGGTGGCACCATCGATCGGGCTGTTGAAGGGAAGTGCTCGCAATCTGCCAGCCAGAACGGGCGGTAGTTTTTTCCAGGAAAAGGGCCGTGTTTTGTTCGGGCCTGTGCTGGAGTGCCGCTCTCCGAAAACCACGATACGCGGGTGTCCCGAAAAGGTGCACCAGTCAGCGGCTGATTGAAGAGGAAGTGGTTTCCCGCATCTGCAGCCAGAGAGGCAGTCATTTACTTCCAGGAAAGGCCTAGTTTGTTTGGGGCCTGTGCTGGGAGTGGCCCTGCTCCTAAAACACGATACCAGGATGTTCCAATAAAGGGGCACCGTGCCAGTCGGCTGTTGAGAGGATGGTCCGCAACTGCGCAAGGGCGGTGTTTTTCAGGAAAAGGGCCTGTTGTTTGGGCCTGGCGGGAGGCCGGGGTCTAAAATCCACGATCCAGGTGGTTCCCAGATGAAAGGCAATGCCAGTCGCTGTTGTAGGAAGTGGTCCTCATCTCCGCCGAAGGGGTAGTTTTTCCAGGGAAAGGCCGTTTTTGTTGGGCCTGTGGCTGGATGCCGCTGGCTCAAATCCAGAACCAGATGGTTCCAGATGAAAGTGCACAGTGCATGGCTGTTTAGAGGAATGGTTGCAATCGCCGCCAAGGGGGAAATTTTTTCAGGGAAAGGCCGTGTTTGGTGGGCCTTGGTGGAGTGGCCGCTGGTCCAAATCCCGATCCAGTGTCCAATGAAGGTGCACATCCGAGCGTGTTTTATAGGAAGTGGCTCCTGCATCTCCACCAAGCGGGGATTTTTCCAGGAAAAGGCGTGTTGTGTTGGGGCCTGGCGGAGTGCCGTGGTCCTAAAATCACGTCAGGAGGTTCCCATAAAGGTGCACAGTGCAAGTGGGCTGGTTTGAAGAATGTCCCAATCTGCCGCCAGAAGGGGGGAGTTTTTTCCGGGAAAGGGCCTGTTTTGGGCCTGTGTGGAGGGCCGGCTGGCTCTAAAACCCGCGCAGGATGGTTCCCAGATGAAAGGTGGCACCAGTGCCAAGTTCGGGCTGGTTTGATAAGCAAGTGGCTCTGCAATCTGCCAGCCAGATGATGGGCAGTCAGTTTTATTCCATGGAAAAGGGCCGTAGTATTTGTTTGGGGACCTGTGGCTGGAGTGGCCGGCTGCTCCTGAAAATCCACGATACGGGATGGTTCCCAGATGAAAGGTGGCACCAGTGCCAGTTTGGGCTGGTTTGAAGAGGAAGTGGGTCCTGCAATTGCCAGCCAGAAGCGGGGCGGGTGAGTTTGTTTGCCCGGGAAAAAGGGCCGTGGTTTGTGTTCGGGGCCTGGGCTGGAGTGGCCGCTGCCCTGAAAATCCCCCGATACGCAGATGGTTCCCAGATGAAAGGTGGCAAACCCGTGCCGATCGGCTGGTTTGAAGAGGCAAGTGGCTCCTGCAACTGCCAGCCAGAAGACGGGCGGTAGTTTTTCCAGGGAAAAGGCCGTATTTGGTTTGGGGCCTGTGGCTGGAGTGGCCGGGTGGCTCCTGAAAATCCACGATACGCAGGATGGTTCCCAGATGAAAGGTGTCACCAGTGCCCAGTCGGGCTGTTTGATAGAGGCAAGTGGCTCCCGCAATCTGCCAGCCAGATGAGGGGCAGGGCAGTTTTACTCCAAGGGAAAAAGGGGGGTAGTTTTTTGGGGCCTGTGGCTGGGAGTGGCCCGGCTGGGTCCTGAAAAACCAATACGCAGGGTGGTCCCAGATGAAAGGTGCACCAGTGCCATCGGGCTGGTTTGAAGAGGGAATGGCTCCTGCAATCTGCAGCCAAAAGGGGGGGTAGTTTTTTTGCCCGGAAAAGGGCCGGGTTTTTTTTTTTTGGGCCTTTGGGGTGGAGGGCCGGGTGGGTTTAAAAAACCCCGATACGAGAAAGGTTCCCAGATGAAAGGTGGCCCCCTGCCGGTCGGGCTGGTTTTAAAAAGGGAATGGGGCCTGCAAACTGCCAGCCAGAACGGGCGGGGATTTTTTTCCCGGAAAAGGCCCTGTTTTGTTCGGGTGTGGCTGGGGGGGCCGCTTCCAAAATTTCCCCGATAACCAGGATGGTTTTCCCAAAGAATTGGGACCATATCGGCGGTGATAAGGAATGGCCCCGCATCTGCAGCCAATGGGGAGATTTTTTTTCCAGGGGAAAAAGGGGCCGTTTTTGTTTGGGGGGCCCTTTGGGGGGATGGCCGGCCTCCTGAAAACCACGATCCGGTGGCCAGATGAAGGTGCACAGTGCCAAATGGGTGGTTTTAAAGGGGGTGGCTCCCGAATCTGCCCCCAAAGGGGGCGGGGATTTTTTCCCGGAAAAGGGCCGTGGGTTTTTTGGGGGCCTTTTGGGGATGGGGGCCCGGGTCCCGAAAAACCACAACCCGGGTGGTTCCCAGATGAAAGGGGGCACCATGCCATTGGGGTGGTTTAAGAGGAAAATGGGGTTGAATTGCCACCAAAAGGGAGGGGGGTTTTTTTTCCCGGGAAAGGGCCCGGGTTTTTTTGGGCCGGGCTGGGGGCCCGGGTCTCCTGAAAATCACATACCGATTTTCCCCGAAAATTTACAGTGTTTGGCGGTTGGGTTTTAAAGGGGGGTGGTCCCCATCCCAGCCAGAAGGGGTCTTTTTCCCGGGAAAAGGGGCCTGTTTGTTGGGGCCTTGCTGGGGGTGGCCGGGCTCCTGAAAACCACGGGGCAATGGGCCCAAAGAAAATGCACCCTGGCCCAGGTTGGGTTTTAAGGAATGGCTCCCGCAATCTGCCCCAAAATAAAATTTTCTTTTCCCGGGGAAAAAACCGGTTTTGTTGGGGGGTGGGGTCCCCCCCCCCGAAAAAAAAGTACCCCGGGGGTTTCCCCATTTTTGGGGGCCCATCCCGGGGGGGTTTGGGAAAAGAAGGGTCCCCAACGCCCGCCCGAAAAGGGGGGTGTTTTTCCAGGAAAAGGGGTTTTTTTTTGGGCCTTCTGGAGTGGGCCCCGGAAAACCCCTCCCCGGAGGTTCCCCAAAGAAAGGTGCACCAGCCAATTTGGGGTTTAAAAAATGGCAAGCGGGCGGGTGAGTTTTCTTTGCCAGGGAAAAGGGCCGTGGTTTGTGTTCGGGGGCCTGTGGCTGGGAGTGGCCGGCTGGCTCCTGAAAATCCACAAAACGCAGGATGGTTCCCAGATGAAAAGGGGGCACCAGTGCCAAGTTGGCTGGTTTTGAGAGAGCAAGTGGCTCCAGCAATCTGCCCGCCAGAAGCGGGGGGGAGTTTTCTTTGCCAGGGGAAAAGGGCCGTGGTTTGTTTCGGGGCCTGAGGCTGGGGGTGGCCAGCTGGCTCCTGAAATCCATGACACGCAGGATGGTTCCCGATGAAAGGTGGCAACCTGGGCCCAGTCGGGCTGGTTTGATAGAGGCAAGTGGGTCCTGCAATCTGCCAGCCAGAAACGGGGGGGTTAGTTTTGTTTGCCAGGGAAAAGGGCCGTGTTTGTGTTCGGGGCCTGTGGCTGGGAGTGGCCGGCTGGCTCCTGAAAATCCACGATACGCAGGATGGTTCCCAGATGAAAGGTGGCACCAGTGCCAAGTCGGGCTGGTTTGATAGAGGGAAGTGGGTCCTGCAATCTGCCAGCCAGATGATGGGCAGGTCAGTTTTAATTCCAGGGAAAAGGGCCGTAGTATTTGTTTGGAGACCTGTGGCTGGGAGTGGCCGGCTGGCTCCTGAAAATCCACGATGCACAGGGTGGTTCCAAGATGAAAGGTGGCACCAGTGCCGAGTCAGGCTGGTTTGATAGAGGGAAGTGGCTCCTGCAATCTTGCCAGCCAGAAGCGGGGTGGGTTAGTTTTGTATGCCAGGGAAAAGGGCCGTGTTTGTGTTCGGGGGCCTGTGGCGGGGAGTGGCCGGGTGGCTCCGAAAATCCACGATACGCAGGATGGTTCCCAGATGAAAGGTGGCACCCGTGCCCAATTGGGGTGGTTTGAAGAGCCAAGTGGTTCCTGCAATCGCCAGCCAGAAGATGGGCAGTAGTTTTAATTCCAGGGAAAGGGGACGTAGTTTTTGTTTGGGGCCTGTGGCTGGGAGTGGCCGGCTGGCTCCTGAAAATCCACAATACGCAGAAAGGTTCCCAGATGAAAGGTGGCACCAGTGTCGAGTCGGGCTGGATTGGATAGAGCAAGTGGCTGCTGCAATCTCCAGCCAGATGATCGGGCAGGTCAGTTTTAACTTCCAGGAAAAGGGCCGTAGTTTGTGTTCGGGGCTGTGGCTGGGAGTGGCCGGCTGGCTCCTGAAAATCCACGATACGCAGGATGGTTCCAATGAAAGGTGGCACCATTTCCAAGTCGGGCTGGATGATAGAGGCAAGTGGTTTCCCGCAACCGCCAGCCGAAGGGGGCGGTAAGTTTTTTCCAGGGAAAGGGCCCTGGTTTTTGTTCGGGGGGGCCCGTGGGGTGGGGGTGGCCGGCTGGCTCCTAAAACCACGTAGCGGATGGGCCCAATGAAAGGTGGCACCCGTGCCAAATGGGGGTTTTTAT
>NW_026994679.1:0-5809 GCF_028769735.1 Zonotrichia leucophrys gambelii
AGGCCGTTTTGCTCGTGGTTGCTGGATGGGCTGTAGGTGTCGGAAGTGATGGGGGAGAGAGGCCATCTCAAGGAGTTTTGGGTGGTTGTGGGGTGCTGTGAGGTGCGAAGGGCAGTCGGTGAGATGCGCTGCGGGGGTTCGCGGGTGTTTGGGGTGAGCGGCTGAAACAGTCGTTCCAAAGGCAGTGTCGGAAGGATGTATGCAGAGCGGTCTACAGAAGCAGTTTGGGCTGGGTGCGGGTCACCGACGTTAGAGTCCGGTTTAGAGGGTTCGAGGGGGTTTTGAAGGCCGTTGTGGGCCTGGCTGGGCGGGGTCAAATCAAGGAGATGAGTGGCACGGCTGTGATAGGCGGGCGTGTAAAAGCGTTGTCGGCTGGGGGGCGTGTCTAAACCTGATGTTCCCGTAAGGCACGCATCGGGCTTGATAGAATGCCCATCGCCAAAGGCGCTCAGTATTTAGGAGGTGGTTGGCCGTGCGGAGGCGCCTCCAACCTAGAGATGGTTCCAATCGCACAGCGGGGGTGTTTTTTTAGAAGCGTTCAGGCCGGAGGCGTTTACTCAGAAAGCAGTGAGGTGAGCCAGTCGGCTGGATGAGGGGCCTGCCAATCCAGAAGGGCGGTAGTTTCCCAGGAAAAGGCAGTTTGGGGCCTGGGGGCTGGTCTGATAGAGCGGAGGTTCCTGATGCACCAGCGGGCGGTATGAGGAATGGCCGGTGGGGGGGTTTGGGAAGGCCGGTGGTTGGATTCTACAGGAGTCCAATGAGGGGTGGAGTGGCCGTGATGGGCGGATGGGTCCTCACTGCCAGCAGATGAGGGAGGTCGTTACTTCCAGGGAAAGCGTTGTGTTGGTGTTGGGGGCCGGCTGGATGGCGGGGTCCTGAAATCCACATACCAGAGGTGTTAGAGAAAGTGCCATTGCGCGATGGGGGAGTTTGCCAGGAAGCCGTGATGGGCGGGGCTGTTGGGTGCGCGGTGGAAAAGGCGGGTTGGTTCCCGATCGAGGTGGCCAGGGGTCGCAATCAGGGAGGTTGATTCGAAGGTGCACTACAGGGGGCGTGTTGTGGATGGCCTTGTGGCGGTGCGGCTGGGACGTCCTAGGAAAAGCCAGGGGGGGGGGGGGGGGGGGGGGGGGGGGGGGGGGGGGGGGGGGGGGGGGGGGGGGGGGGGGGGGGGGGGGGGGGGGGGGGGGGGGGGGGGGGGGGGGGGGGGGGGGGGGGGGGGGGGGGGGGGGGGGGGGGGGGGGGGGGGGGGGGGGGGGGGGGGGGGGGGGGGGGGGGGGGGGGGGGGGGGGGGGGGGGGGGGGGGGGGGGGGGGGGGGGGGGGGGGGGGGGGGGGGGGGGGGGGGGGGGGGGGGGGGGGGGGGGGGGGGGGGGGGGGGGGGGGGGGGGGGGGGGGGGGGGGGGGGGGGGGGGGGGGGGGGGGGGGGGGGGGGGGGGGGGGGGGGGGGGGGGGGGGGGGGGGGGGGGGGGGGGGGGGGGGGGGGGGGGGGGGGGGGGGGGGGGGGGGGGGGGGGGGGGGGGGGGGGGGGGGGGGGGGGGGGGGGGGGGGGGGGGGGGGGGGGGGGGGGGGGGGGGGGGGGGGGGGGGGGGGGGGGGGGGGGGGGGGGGGGGGGGGGGGGGGGGGGGGGGGGGGGGGGGGGGGGGGGGGGGGGGGGGGGGGGGGGGGGGGGGGGGGGGGGGGGGGGGGGGGGGGTGAAAGGTGGCACCAGTCCGAGTCGGGCTGGTTGATAGAGGAAGTGGCTCCTGCAATCTGCCAGCCAGAAGACGGGCAGGTAGTTTTCTTTGCCAGGGAAAAGGGCCGTGGTTTGTGTTTGGGGGCCTGTGGCTGGGAGTGGCCGGCTGGCTCCTGAAAATCCACGATACGCAGGATGGTTCCCAGATGAAAGGTGGCACCAGTGCCGAGTCGGGCTGGATTGATAGAGGCAAGTGGCTCCTGCAATCTGCCAGCCAGATGAGGGCAGGTCAGTCTTACTTCCAGGAAAAGGGCCGTTTGTTTGGTTTGGGGGCCTGTGGCTGGGAGTGCCGCGGGTCCTGAAATTCCCGATAAGGAAGTTCCCGAAAGGTGGCACAGAAGTGGCTGGATTGAGAAGTGGCTCGCATCTTGCCAGGAGGGCAGTATTTTTTGGGCAAATGGGCTGTTGAGTTCGGGGGCCTGGCTGGAGTGGCGGCTGCTCCTGAAATCACATACGAGGGGATGGTTCCAGATGAAGTGAGCTATCGGCTGGTTGTAGAGGAGTGGCCTGCAATCTGCACCAGAGAAGGGGTTTGTTTTGGGAGGGGATGGCCGGGTTTGGGGGCGGTGGTCAGGCCGGTGGCCCTGAAAGAAGGGAGGTGTTGGGAAGTGGCACCATGCAGCCGGGCTGGTTGAGGTTCTCGAAGATCGGTGGTTTGGTGGGGGGTTGGCCGGATGGGTCTGGTGGAAAAGCATGATGCAGTGAGGTGGCCCGGAAATCGGGATGCAGGCGAGTGGCTGTTCAGGAATTGCCCCGCGGCAGGCCGGATGTCAGTTACCTGGAAGGGCCGATAGTTTGGTTGGGGGCTTGTTCCAGGAAGCGGCAGGTCCTGAAAATGGCCAATCGGGATGGTTCCGATGGAAGTGGCAATCCGAAGCGGGTGGTTCAGAGGAAGTGGCCCTGCATCGTGCTTAAGGGGGGTGGTTTTCTTGCCAGGAAAAGGGCGTGGTTTTTGCGGAAAGCCGTGGTGGTGATGCCTGGTGGCAGGCAGATGGCCGCAATCCCGATAAGGTGGTCCAGTGCAGTCGGGCGGTGATTGATAGAGGCAAGTGGCTCCTGCCTGCCGCCACTGAGGCGCATGTCAGTTTACTTCCAAAGGCGTTGTGGGGGTGGAGCGGCTGTCTGAAACAATCTGTTCGAGAGGCCTGGTGGGTGTGGGAGTGGCTGTGCCCGAGCGTGTTGGAGGGAAAAGCGTAGTTTGTGTTGGGGCCTGTGGCTGGGAGTGGCCGGCTGGCTCCTGAAAATCCACGATACGCAGGATGGTTCCCAGATGAAGGTGGCCCAGTTTCGAGTCGGCTGGATTGATAGAGGAAGTGGCTCTGCAATCTGCCAGCCAGAGGGGCAGTCAGTTTTACTTCAGGGAAAATGCCGTAGTTTGTTTGGGGGCTGTGGCTGGGAGTGGCCGGCTGGCTCCTGAAATCCACGATCGCAGGATGGTTCCAGATGAAAAGGTGGCACCAGTGCCAGTCGGGCTGGATTGATAGAGGAGTGGCTCCTGCAATTGCCAGCCAGATGACGGGCAGGTCAGTTTTACTTCCAGGAAAAGGGCCGTGGTTTGTGTTCGGGGGCCTGTGGTGGGAGTGGCCGGCTGGCTCCTGAAAATCCACGATACGCAGGATGGTTCCAGATGAAAGGTGGCACCAGTGCCGAGTCGGGCTGGATTGATAAGGCAAGTGCTCCTGCAATCTGCGCCAGAGCGGGGGGTAGTTTTCTTCCAGGGAAAAGGGCCGTGTTTGTGTTGGGGCCTGTGGTGGGAGTGGCCGGCTGGCTCCTGAAAATCCACGATACGCAGGATGGTTCCAGATGAAAGGTGGCACAGTCGAGTCGGCTGGTTGTAGAGGAGTGCTCTGCAATCTGCCAGCCAGAAGCGGGGGGTAGTTTTCTTCCAGGAAAAGGGCGTGTTTGTGTTGGGGGCTTGGTGGGGTGGCCGGCTGGTCCTGAAAATCACGATAGCGGATGGTTCCCATGAAGGTGGCCCATCCGGTCGGGTGGTTTGATAAGGGAAGTGCTCCTGCAACGCCGCCAAGCGGGCGAGTTTCTTTCCAGGAAAAGGGCCGTGTTTGTTTGGGGCCGTGGGAGTGCCCTGCTCCTGAAAATCCACGATACGCAGGATGGTTCCCAGATGAAAGTGGCCAGTGCAAGTCGGGCTGGATTATAGGGAAGTGCTCCTGCAATCTGCCAGCCAGAACGGGCGGTAGTTTCTTCAGGAAAAGGGCCGTGTTTGTTTGGGGCTGGGCTGGAGTGGCCGGGGTCCTGAAAATCCCGATCGCAGGATGGTTCCCAGATGAAAGGTGGCACCATGCAGTGGCTGATTGATAGAGGAAGTGGTCCTGCAATCTGCACAAGAGGAGGTCAGTTTACTTCCAGGAAAGGCCGTGTTTGTGTTTTGGGGCCTGTGGCTGGGAGTGGCCGGCTGGCTCCTGAAAATCCACGATACGCAGGATGGTTCCCAGATGAAAGGTGGCACCAGTGCCGAGTCGGGCTGGATTGATAGAGGCAAGTGGCTCCTGCAATCTGCCAGCCAGATGCGGGCGGTAGTTTCTTTCCAGGGAAAAGGGCCGTAGTTTGTGTTTGGGGGCCTGTGGCTGGAGTGGCCGGCTGGCTCCTGAAAATCCACGATACGCAGGATGGTTCCAGATGAAAGGTGGCACCAGTGTCGAGTCGGGCTGGATTGATAGAGGCAAGTGCTCCTGCAATCTGCCAGCCAGATGACGGGCAGGTCAGTTTTACTTCCAGGGAAAAGGGCCGTAGTTTGTGTTTGGGGGCCTGTGGCTGGGAGTGGCCGGCTGGCTCCTGAAAATCCACGATACGCAGGATGGTTCCCAGATGAAAGGTGGCACCAGTGTCCGAGTCGGGCTGGATTGATAGAGGCAAGTGGCTCCTGCAATCTGCCAGCCAGATGACGGGCAGGTCAGTTTTCTTCCAGGGAAAAGGGCCGTAGTTTGTGTTGGGGCCTGTGGCTGGGAGTGGCCGGCTGGCTCCTGAAAATCCACGATACGCAGGATGGTTCCCAGATGAAAGGTGGCACCAGTCCTGAGTCGGGCTGGTTTGATAGAGGGAAGTGGCTCCTGCAATCTGCCAGCCAGAAGGGGGCGGGTGAGTTTTCTTTGCCAGGGAAAAGGGCCGTGGTTTGTGTTCGGGGCCTGTGGCTGGGAGTGGCCGGCTGGCTCCTGAAAATCCACGATACGCAGGATGGTTCCCAGATGAAAGGTGGCACCAGTGCCGAGTCGGGCTGGATTGATAGAGGCAAGTGGCTCCTGCAATCTGCCAGCCAGATGACGGGCAGGTCAGTTTACTTCCAGGGAAAAGGGCGTAGTTTGTGTTTGGGGGCCTGTGGTGGGAGTGGCCGGCTGGCTCCTGAAAATCCACGATACGCAGGATGGTTCCCAGATGAAAGGTGGCACCAGTTACCGAGTCGGGCTGGTTTGATAGAGGAAGTGCTCCTGCAATCTGCCAGCCAGAAGCGGGGCGGGTGAGTTTTCTTTGCCAGGGAAAAGGGTCGTAGTTTTGTTTGGGGGCCTGTGGCTGGGAGTGGCCGGCTGGCTCCTGAAAATCCACGATACGCAGGATGGTTCCCAGATGAAAGGTGGCACCAGTGTCGAGTCGGGCTGGATTGATAGAGGCAAGTGGCTCCTGCAATCTGCCAGCCAGAGATGGGCAGGTCAGTTTACTTCCAGGGAAAAGGGCCGTAGTTTGTGTTCGGGGGCCTGTGGCTGGGAGTGGCCGGCTGGCTCCTGAAAATCCACGATACGCAGGATGGTTCCCAGATGAAAGGTGGCACCAGTGCCGAGTCGGGCTGGATTGATAGAGGCAAGTGGCTCCTGCAATCTGCCAGCCAGATGACGGCAGGTCAGTTTTACTTCCAGGAAAAGGGCCGTAGTTGTGTTGGGGGCCTGTGGCTGGGAGTGGCCGGCTGGCTCCTGAAAATCCACGATACGCAGGATGGTTCCCAGATGAAAGGTGGCACCAGTGCCGAGTCGGGCTGGTTGATAGAGGCAAGTGGCTCCTGCAATCTGCCAGCCAATGACGGGCGGTCAGTTTTACTTCCAGGGAAAAGGGCCGTAGTTTGTGTTTGGGGG
>NW_026994680.1:0-5804 GCF_028769735.1 Zonotrichia leucophrys gambelii
TTTCTCCTTGCCAGACATAGTGGAAGTTTTTTGCAATGAGTAGACCACAAAAGTCCCGAAAGAAGAAGGTACGGATGTCCCCGGAGCTAAGCGCGTCCCGGCACATTTCGGCAGAAGCCCCGCCTGGAGGCACGTGACCGCACAATCGCCTTTGCGCGAAGAACCGCTTCTTCGCCTCCGCACTGGAGAGTGCGGCTGCTCGGAAATGAAAAGAGTACCACTGATTGTTCGAGTGCAACTGATGAAAACGTACTTACCACCTACTTTAACACATGAACATGTTGAGGTGTTTGGCACTTTGTTTTTTCTGCAAACACTCTGCAAACCTCTCTGCACTGTAAAACTGGAATGTTTTCTTGCAGCCTTCTCCCTTTCCAGACATAGTGAATAGTTTTTTGCAATGATGTAGACCACAAAAGTCCCGAAAGAAGAAGGTACGGATGTCCCCGGAGCTAAGCGCCGGTCCCGGGCACATTTCGGCAGAAGCCGCCGCACTGGAGTGCACTGTGACCGGCACAATCGCCTTTGCGCGAAGAAGCCGCTTCTTCGCCTCCGGCAGCTGGAGAGTGCGGCTGCTTCGGAAAGGTGAAGAATGAAGCTGCACATCACTAGGATTGTGTGCGCAGCTTGCAAACTGATAGAAAACAGTACCTTACCACACTCCTACCTTTTTCCAAACACATGAACATTCGGTTGGAAGGTGTTTTGGACAACTTTGTTTTTCTTCTGCAAAACACTCTGCAAACCTCTCTGCAACATGTACAACACGATGGGAGATGTTTTCTGTGCAGGCACAGTTTCTCCTTGCCAGACATAGTGGAATAGTTTTTTGCAATGATGTAGACCACAAAAGTCCCGAAAGAAGAAGGTACGGATGTCCCCGGAGCTAAGCGCCGGTCCGGGGCACATTTCGGCAGAAGCGCCGCACTGGAGTGCACTGTGACCGGGCAATCGCCTTTGCGCGAAGAAGCCGCTTCTTCGCCTCCGGCAGCTGGAGAGTGCGGCTGCTTCGGAAAGGTGAAGAATGAAGCTGCACAACACTAGGATTGTGTGCGCAGCTTGCAAACTGATAGAAAACAGTACCTTACCACACTCCTACCTTTTTCCAAACACATGAACATTCGGTTGGGAGGTGTTTTGGACAACTTTGTTTTTCTTCTTGCAAAACACTCTGCAAACCTCTCTGCAACATGTACAACACGATGGGAGTGTTTCTGTGCAGGCACAGTTCTCCTTGCCAGACATAGTGGAATAGTTTTTTGCAATGATGTAGACCACAAAGTCCCGAAAGAAGAAGGTACGGATGTCCCCGAGCTAAGCCCGTCCCGGCACATTTCGGCAGAAGCCGCCGCACTGGAGTGCACTGTGACCGGCACAATCGCCTTTGCGCGAAGAAGCCGCTTCTTCGCCTCCGGCAGCGGAGAGTGCGGCTGTTCGGAAAGGTGAAGAATGAAGCTGCACAACACAGATTGTGTGCGCAGCTTGCAAACGATAGAAAACAGTACCTTACCACACTCCTACCTTTTCCAAACACATGAACATCGTGGAAGGTGTTTTGGACAACTTTGTTTTTCTTCTTGCAAAACACTCTGCAAACCTCTCTGCAACATGTACAACACGATGGGAAGTTTTCTGTGCAGGCACAGTTTCTCCTTGCCAGACATAGTGGAATAGTTTTTTGCAATGATGTAGACCACAAAAGTCCCAGAAAGAAGAAGGTACGGATGTCCCCGACTAAGCGCCGGTCCCGGCACATTTCGGCAGAAGCCGCCGCACTGGAGTGCACTGTGACCGGCACAATCGCCTTTGCGCGAAGAAGCCGCTTCTTCGCCTCCGGCAGCTGGAGATCGGCTGCTTCGGAAAGGTGAAGAATGAAGCTGCACAACACTAGGATTGTGTGCGCAGCTTGCAAACTGATAGAAAACAGTACCTTACCACACTCCTACCTTTTCCAAACACATGAACATTCGGTTGGAAGGTGTTTCGGACAACTTTTTTTTCTTCTTGCAAAACACTCTGCAAACCTCTCTGCAACATGTACAACACGATGGGAGATGTTTTCTGTGCAGGCACAGTTTCTCCTTGCCAGACATAGTGGAATAGTTTTTTGCAATGATGTAGACCACAAAAGTCCCGAAAGAAGAAGGTACGGATGTCCCCGGAGCTAAGCGCCGGTCCCGGGCACATTTCGGCAGAAGCCGCCGCACTGGAGTGCACTGTGACCGGCACAATCGCCTTTGCGCGAAGAAGCCGCTTCTTCGCCTCCGGCAGCTGGAGAGTGCGGCTGCTTCGGAAAGGTGAAGAATGAAGCTGCACAACACTAGGATTGTGTGCGCAGCTTGCAAACTGATAGAAAACAGTACCTTACCACACTCCTACCTTTTCCAAACACATGAACATTCGTTTGGAAGGTGTTTTGGACAACTTTGTTTTCTTCTTGCAAAACACTCTGCAAACCTCTCTGCAACATGTACAAACACGATGGGAGATGTTTTCTGTGCAGGCACAGTTTTTCCTTGCCAGACATAGTGGAAATAGTTTTTTGCAATGATGTAGACCACAAAAGTCCCGAAAGAAGAAGGTACGGATGTCCCCGAGCTAAGCGCCGGTCCCGGGCACATTTCGGCAGAAGCCGCCGCACTGGAGTGCACTGTGACCCGGCACAATCGCCTTTGCGCGAAGAAGCCGCTTCTTCGCCTCCGGCAGCTGGAGAGTGCGGCTGCTTCGGAAAGGTGAAGAATGAAGCTGCACAACACTAGGATTGGGTGCGCAGCTTGCAAACTGATAGAAAACAGTACCTTACCACACTCCTACCTTTTCCAAACACATGAACATTCGGTTGGAAGGTGTTTTGGACAACTTTGTTTTTTCTCCTGCAAAACACTCTGCAAACCTCTCTGCCACATGTACAACACGATGGGAGATGTTTTCTGTGCAGGCACAGTTTCTCCTTGCCAGACATAGTGGAAAGTTTTTTGCAATGATGTAGACCACAAAAGTCCCGAAAGAAGAAGGTACGGATGTCCCGGAGCAAGCGCCGGTCCCGGGGCACATTTCGCAGAAGCCGCCGCACTGGAGTGCACTGTGACCGGCACAATCGCCTTTGCGCGAAGAAAGCCGCTTCTTCGCCTCCGGCAGTGGAGAGTGCGGCTGCTTCGGAAAGGTGAAGAATGAAGCTGCACAACACTAGGATTGGGTGCGCAGCTTGCAAACTGATAGAAAACAGTACCTTAACCACACTCCTACCTTTCCAAACACATGAACATTCGTTGGAAGGTGTTTTGGACAACTTTGTTTTTCTTCTTGCAAAACACTCTGCAAACCTCTCTGCAACATGTACAACACGATGGGAGATGTTTTCTGTGCAGGCACAGTTTCTCCTTGCCAGACATATGGGAATAGTTTTTTGCAATGATGTAGACCACAAAAGTCCCGAAAGAAGAAGGTACGGATGTCCCCGGAGCTAAGCGCCGTCCCGGGCACATTTCGGCAGAAGCCGCCGCACTGGAGTGCACTGTGACCGGCACAATCGCCTTTGCGCGAAGAAGCCGCTTCTTCGCCTCCGGCAGCGGAGAGTGCGGCTGCTTCGGAAAGGTGAAGAATGAAGCTGCACAACACTAGGATTGTGTGCGCAGCTTGCAAACTGATAGAAAACAGTACCTTACCACACTCCTACCTTTTCCAAACACATGAACATTCGTTGGAAGGTGTTTTGGACAACTTTGTTTTTCTTCTTCAAAACACTCTGCAAACCTCTCTGCAACATGTAAAACACGATGTGGAGATTTTTCTGTGCAGGCACAGTTTCTCCTTGCCAGACATAGTGGAATAGTTTTTTGCAATGATGTAGACCACAAAAGTCCCGAAAGAAGAAGGTACGGATGTCCCCGGAGCTAAGCGCCGTCCCGGCACATTTCGGCAGAAGCCGCCGCACTGGAGTGCACTGTGACCGGCACAATCGCCTTTGCGCGAAGAAGCCGCTTCTTCGCCTCCGGCAGTGGAGAGTGCGGCGCTTCGGAAAGGTGAAGAATGAAGCTGCACACACTAGGATTGTGTGCGCAGCTTGCAAACTGATAGAAAACAGTACCTTAACCACACTCCTACCTTTTCAAACACATGAACATTCGGTTGGAAGGTGTTTGGACAACTTTGTTTTTCTTCTTGCAAAACACTCTGCAAACCTCTCTGCAACATGTACAACACGATGGGAGATGTTTTCTGTGCAGGCAAGTTTCTCCTTGCCGACATAGTGGAAAAGTTTTTTGCAATGATGTAGACCACAAAAGTCCCGAAAGAAGAAGGTACGGATGTCCCCGAGCTAAGCGCCGGTCCCGGGGGCCCTTTCGGGAGAACCGCCGCCCTGGAGTGCACTGTGACCGGGCCAACGCCTTTGCCGAAAAAGCCGCTTTTTCGCCTCCGGCGCTGAGAGTGCGGGTGCTTCGGAAAGGAAAATAAGCTGCACAAAACTAGGATTGTGTCGCAGCTTTCAAACTGATAGAAAACGACCTTTCCAACCCTACCTTTTCAAACACATGAAAATTCGGTAAGGTTTTGGACAACTTTTTTTTTCTTTTTGCAAAACACTCCAAACCCCCCCTGCAACATGTAAACAGATGGGATTTTTCTGTGCAGCACAGTTTCTCCTTTCCAGCATATGGAAATTTTTTTTGCAATATGTAGACCACAAAGCCCGAAAAAAAAAGTACGATTTCCCCCACAAGCGCCGGGGGCCCCGGCCCCTTTTGGGAGAAGCCGCCGCCTGGATCACTGTGACCGGGACAAACCCTTTGCGCGAAAAGCCGCTTCTTCGCCTCCCGGAGCCGGGGAGTGCGGTGCTTCAAAAGGGAAGAATGAAGCTGCACAAACTAGGATTGTTTTGCGCAGCTTGCAAACTGAAGAAACAGTACCTTTCCACACTCCTACCTTTTCCAAAAACATGAACATTCGGGGGGAAGGTGTTTTGGGCAACTTTGTTTTTCTTCTTTCAAACACCTGCAAACCTCTCTGCAACATGTCAACACGATGGGAATGTTTTCTGTAGGACATTTCTCCTTTCCCCACATAGTGGAAAGTTTTTTGCAATGATGTAGACCACAAAAACCCGAAAGAAGAAGGTAAAGGGTGCCCCGGGGCTAAACCCCGGTCCCGGCCATTTCGGGGAAAGCCGCCCCTGGAGTCACTGTGACCGGCACAATCGCCTTTGCGCAAGAAGCCCTTTTTCGCCTCCGGCAGTGGGGAGTGGCGCTTCGGGAAAGGGGAAGAAGAAACCACAACACAGGGTGTGTCGCAGCTTGCAAACGATAGAAAAAGTACCTTACCCCAACTCCTACCTTTTTTAAACACAGAAAATTCTTGGAAGGGGTTTTGGACAACTTTGTTTTCTTCTTTCAAAAACTCTGCAAACCCCCCTCTGCAACATTAAAAAACGGGTGTTTTCTGTCAGGGACAGTTTCTCCTTGCCAGACATATGGAAAATTTTTTTCAAAATGTAGACCCAAAAGCCCGAAAAAGAAGTACGGATGTTTTCCCACAAGCGCCGTCCCGGGGCTTTTTGGCAAAACCCCCCCCCAGGGTGCACTGGACCGCACAATCGCCTTTTCCGAAGAACCGCTTCTTCGCCTCCGGAGCCGGAAGTCGGCGGGTTTGGAAAGGTAAAAATGAACTCACAACACTAGGGTTGTGTGCGACTTGCAAAAATGATAGAAAAAAATACCTTTCCCCCTCCTACCTTTTTTTCCCAAAAACATAACATTCGGTTTGGGAAGGGGGTTTTTGGGCAACTTTTTTTTTTCTCTTCAAAAAAA
>NW_026994681.1:0-5803 GCF_028769735.1 Zonotrichia leucophrys gambelii
GCCCACTGCGTGCCACCTTTCATCTGGGAACCATCCTGCTATCGTGGATTTTCAGGAGCCAGCCGGCCACTCCAGCCACAAGGCCCCAATCACAAACACGGCCCTTTCCCCTGGAAGTAAAACTCACCTGCCCATCATCTAGCTGGCAGATTGCAGGAGCCACTTCCCTCTATCAAACCAGCCCGACTCGGTACTGGTGCCACCTTTCATCTGGGAACCATCCTGCGTATCGTGTATTTTGAGGAGCCAGCCGGCCACTCCCAGCCACAGGCCCCCGAACACAAACTACGGCCCTTTTCCCTGGCAAAAAAACTCACCCGCCCCGCTTCTGGCTGGCAGATTGCAGGAGCCACTTGCCTCTATCAAACCAGCCCGACTCGGCACTGGTGCCACCTTTCATCTGGGAACCATCCTGCGTATCGTGGATTTTCAGGAGCCAGCCGGCCACTCCCAGCCACAGGCCCCAAACACACATAACGGCCCTTTTCCCTGGAAGTAAAACTGACCTGCCCTCATTTTGGCTGGCAGATTGCAGGAGCCACTTGCCTCTATCAACCAGCCCGCTTGGCACTGGTGCCACCTTTCATCTGGGAACCATCCTGCGTATCGTGGATTTTCAGGAGCCACCGGCCACTCCCAGCCACAGCCCCCGAACACAAACCACGGCCCTTTTCCCTGGCAAACAAACTCACCGCCCCGCTTCTGGCTGGCAGATTGCAAGAGCCCTTCCCTCTATCAAACCAGCCCGACTCGCACTGGTGCCACCTTTCATCTGGAACCATCCTGCGTATCGTGGATTTTCAGGAGCCAGCCGGCCACTCCAGCCACAGGCCCCCAAACACAAACTACGGCCCTTTTCCCTGGAAGTAAAACTGACCTGCCCGTCATCTGGCTGGCAGATTGCAGGAGCCACTTGCCTCTATCAAACCAGCCCGACTCGGCACTGGTGCACCTTTCATCTGGGAACCATCCTGCTATCGTGGATTTTCAGGAGCCAGCCGGCCACTCCCAGCCACAGGCCCCAAACACAACACGGGCCCTTTTCCCTGAATTAAAACTGACCTGCCCATCTTCTGGCTGGCAGATTGCAGGAGCCACTTGCTCTATCAAACCAGCCCGACTCGCACTGGTGCCACCTTTCATCTGGGAACCATCCTGCGTATCGTGGATTTTCAGGAGCCAGCCGGCCACTCCCAGCCACAGGCCCCAAACACAAACTACCGCCCTTTTCCCTGAAGTAAAACTGACCTGCCCGTCATCTGGCTGGCAGATTGCAGGAGCCACTTGCCTCTATCAATCCAGCCCGACTTGCACTGGTGCCACCTTTCATCTGGGAACCATCCTGCGTATCGTGGATTTTCAGGAGCCAGCCGGCCACTCCCAGCCACAGGCCCCCGAACACAAACCACGGCCCTTTTCCCTGGCAAACAAAACTCACCCGCCCCGCTTCTGGCTGGCAGATTGCAGGAGCCACTTGTTACTATCAAACCAGCCCGACTCGGTATTGGTGCCACCTTTCATCTGGGAACCATCCTGCGTATCGGTGATTTTCAGGAGCCAGCCAGCCACTCCCAGCCACAGGCCCCGAACACAAACTACGGCCCTATTCCCTGGCAAACAAAACTTAACCACCCCGCTTCTGGCTGGCAGACTGCAGGAGCCACTTGCCTCTATCAAACCAGCCCGACTTGGCACTGGTGCCACCTTGGGTATGGGAGCCATCCTGCGTATCGTGGATTTTCAGGAGCCAGCCGGCCACTCCCGGCCACAAGTCCCCAAAAAAAATCTACGGCCCTTTTCCCTGGCAAAGAAAACTCTCCCGCCCCGCTTCTAGCTGGCAGATTGCAGGAGACACTTCCCTCTATCAAACCAGCCCGACTCGGCACTGGTGCCACCTTTCATCTGGGAACCATCCTGCGTATCGTGGATTTTCAGGAGACAGAGTGCCACTCTCGGCCACAGGCCCCCGAACACAAACCACGGCCCTTTTCCCTGGCAAAGAAAACTCACCCGCCCCGCTTCTGGCTGGCAGATTGCAGGAGCCACTTCCCCATATCAAACCAGCCCGACTCGGCACTGGTGCAACCATTCATCTGGGAACCATCCTGCGTATCGTGGATTTTCAGGAGCCAGCCGGCCACTCCCAGCCACAGGCCGCCGAACACAAACCACGGCCCTTTTCCCTGGCAAACAAATCTAACCCACCGCGCTTCTGGCTGGAAGATTGCAGGAGCCACTTGACTTTATCAAACAAGCCCGACTCGACACTGGTGCCACCTTTCATCTGGGAACCATCCTGCGTATCGTGGATTTTCAGGAGCCAGCCGGCCACTCCCAGCCACAGGCCCCCGAACACAAACCACGGCCCTTTTCCCTGGCAAAAAAAACTCACCCGCCCCGCTTCTGGCTGGCAGATTGCAGGAGCCACTTCTCCATATCAAACCAGCCCGACTCGACACTGGTGCCACCTTTCATCTGGGAACCATCCTGCGTATTGTGGATTTTCAGGAGCCAGCCGGCCACTCCCAGCCACAGGTCCCCAAACAAATACTACGGCCCTTTTCCGTGGAATTAAAACAGCCGTGCCCATCTTCTGGCTGGCAGATTGCAGGAGCCACTTGCCTCTATCAAACCAGCCCGACTTAGCACTGGTGCTACCTTGGGTCTGGGAGCCATCCAGCGTATTGTGGATTTTCAGGGTCCGGCCGGCCACTCCCAGCCAAAAGTCCCCAAAAACACTCTACGGCCCTTTTCCCTGGAAGTAAAACAGACCTGCCCATCATCTGGCTGGCACATTGCAGCAGCCACTTGGTAATATCAAACCTGCCCATCTTGGCACTGGTGCCACCTTTCATCTGGGAACCATCCTGCGTATCGTGGATTTTCAGGAGCCAGCCGGCCACTCCCAGCCACAGGCCCCCGAACACAAACCACGGCCCTTTTCCCTGGGAAAGAAAACTCACCCGCCCCGCTTCTGGCTTGCAGATTGCAGGAGACACTTGTTACTATCAAACCAGCCCGACTCGGCACTGGTGCCACCTTTCATCTGGGAACCATCCTGCGTATCGTGGATTTTCAGGAGCCAGCCGGCCACTCCCAGCCACAGGCCCCCAAACATCAACGACGGCCCTTTTCCCTGGAAGTAAAACTGACCTGCCCCTCATCTGGCTGGCAGATTGCAGGAGCCTCTTGCCTCTATCAAACCAGCCCGACTCGGCACTGGTGCCACCTTTCATCTGGGAACCATCCTGCGTATCGTGGATTTTCAGGAGCCAGCCGGCCACTCCCAGCCACAGGCCCCCGAACACAAACCACGGCCCTTTTCCCTGGCAAACAAAACTCACCCGCCCCGCTTCTGGCTGGCAGATTGCAGGAGCCACTTCCCCATATCAAACCAGCCAGACTCGACACTGGTGCCACCTTTCATCTGGGAACCATCCTGCGTATCGTGGATTTTCAGGAGCCAGCCGGCCACTCCCAGCCACAGGCCCCAAACACAAACTACGGCCCCTTTCCTTGGAATTCAAACTGACCTGCCCACCTTCTGGCTGGCAGATTGCAGGAACCACTTGGCTCTCTCAAACCAGCCCAACTTGGCACTGGTGCCACCTTTCATCTGGGAACCATCCTGCGTATCGTGGATTTTCAGGAGCCAGCCGGCCACTCCCAGCCACAGGCCCCCGAACACAAACCACGGCCCTTTGCCCTGGCAAAGAAAACTCACCCGCACCGCTTCTGGCTGGCAGATTGCAGGAGACACTTGGTACTATCAAACCAGTCCGACTCGGTATTGGTGCCACCTTTAATCTGGGAACCATCCTGCGTATCGTGGATTTTCAGGACCCACCGGCCACTCCCAGCCACAGGCCCCCGAACAAAAACCACGGCCCTTTTCCCTGGCAAACATAACTTAACCACCCCGCTTCTGGCTGGCAGACTGCAGGAGCCACTTGCCTCTATCAAACCAGCCCGACTTGGCACTGGTGCCACCTTGGGTATGGGAGCCATCCAGCGTATCGTGGATTTTCAGGAGCCAGCCGGCCACTCCCAGCCACAATTCCCCAAAAACAATCTACGGACCTTTTCCCTGGCAAAGAAAACTCACCCGCCCCGCTTCTAGCTGGCAGATTGCAGGAGACACTTCCCTCTATCAAACCAGCCCGACTCGGCACTGGTGCCACCTTTCATCTGGGAACCATCCTGCGTATCGTGGATTTTCAGGAGCCAACCGGCCACTCCCAGCCACAGGCCCCCGAACACAAACCACGGCCCTTTTCCCACGCAAAAAAAACTCACCCGCCCAGCTTCTGGCTGGCAGATTGCAGGAGCCACTTCCCTATATCAAACCAGCCCGACTTGGCACTGCTGCCACTTTTCATCTGGAAACCATCCTGCATATCGTGGATTTTCAGGAGCCAGCTGGCCACTCCCAGCCTCCGGCCCCCGAACGCAAACCACAGCCTTTTTCCCTGGCAAACAAAACTTACCCACCCCGCTTCTGGCTGGCCGATTGCAGGAGACACTTGCTTCTATCAAACCAGCCTGACTTGGCACTGATGACACTTTTCATCTGGGAACCATCCTGCGTATCGTGGATTTTCAGGAGCCAGCCGGCCACTCCCACCGACAGGCCCCCAAACACAATCTAAGGCCCTTTTCCCTGGAAGTAAAACTGACCTGCCCATAATCTGGCTGGCAGATTGCAGGACCCACTTGCCTCTATCAATCCAGCCCGACTTGGCACTGCTGCCACTTTTCATGTGGAAACCATCCTGCGTATCGTGGATTTTCAGGAGCCAGCCGGCCACTCCCAGCCACAGGGCCCCGAACACAAACCACGGCCCTTTTCCCTGGCAAACAAAACTCACCCGCCCCTCTTCTGGCTGGCAGATTGCAGGAGCCACTTGCCTCTATCAAACCAGCCTGACTCGGCACTGGTGCCACCTTTCATCTGGGAACCATCCTGTGTATCGTGGATTTTCAGGAGCCAGCCGGCCACTCCCAGCCACAGGCCCCCGAACACAAACCACGGCCCTTTTCCCTGGCAAACAAAATCCCCGCCCCCTTCTGCCCGGAGGGCTGCAGGAGCTACTTCCCTCTATCAAACCAGCCGACTCGGCACTGGTTGCCACCTTTCATCTGGGAACCATCCTGCGTATCGTGGATTTTCAGGAGCCAGCGTGGGCCCCTCCCAGCCACAGGCCCCCGAACACAAACCAAGGCCCTTTCCCCAGGCAAACAAACTCACCCGCCCCCCTTCTGGGTGGCAGATTGCAGGAGCCACTTGACTCTATCAAACCAGCCGATCGCAATGGTGCCACCTTTCATCCTGGAACCATCCTGCGTATCGTGGATTTTCAGGAGCCAGCCGGGCCACTCCCAGCCACAGGCCCCCAACAAAAACCACGGCCCTTTCCCTGGGAAACATAAATAACACCCCGCTTCTGGCTGGCAGACTGCAGGAGCCACTTGCCTTTATCAAACCAGCCCGACTTGGCACTGTGCCACCTTGGTCTGGGAGCCATCCAGGTATTGTGATTTTCAGGGGCCCGGACGCCACTCCCAGCGAAAAACCCCAAAAAAAATCACGGCCCCCTTTTCCCTGGAAGTAAAAAGACCTGCCCACATCGGTGGCACTTTCAGGCCCCCTTTTAATTTCAAAATGCCCTCTTGGCACTGGTGCCACCCTTTTTCGGGAACTCCTGCGTATCGGGGGTTTTAGGGGCCCGCGGCCCCCCAGCCACAGGCCCCCCAACAAAAACCACGCCCTTTTTCCCCGGCAAAAATAACTTAACCACCCCCC
>NW_026994682.1:0-5799 GCF_028769735.1 Zonotrichia leucophrys gambelii
TTAAAATAAAAAACCCCCTTTCCCCTTTTTGGGGTTGGGGTTTTCCCCCGGGGCCCCCCGGGGGGGCCCCCCCCCAAAAACCACCCCTTTTCCCCCAAAAACCCCCCCCCCTTTTGGGGGCAGAAAACCACTTTCCCCAAAAAAAACCGCCCCCAGGGACTTTTCCGGCCCCTTTTAGGTTTTTAAACCACCGGCCCCGACGGCCCAAAATTTCCCCCCCTTTTTTTAAAAAAACCCCCCCCCCGGCAGAAAGGGGGGGGACCCCCTTAAAAAACCCCACCGGGGCCCCTTTTTTTTTTGGAAATTCCGGTTTGAAACAGGCCACCGCCCCCCCCCCCCAAAAAAATAGGGTTTTCCCCCGGAAAAATTACCCCCCCCCCCAAGCCAGCCCCTTTTCCCAAAAACGCCGGGCCCCCTTCCTTAAAATTCCTTTTTTGGTTTTTCCACCCCCGGACCCCTTCACAGGCCCCCCCCCACCCAGCCCCTTTTCCCCAAAAAAACTTTTCCCCCCTTTCCCTGGGGGGGGGGGGGGGGGGGGGGGGGGGGGGGGGGGGGGGGGGGGGGGGGGGGGGGGGGGGGGGGGGGGGGGGGGGGGGGGGGGGGGGGGGGGGGGGGGGGGGGGGGGGGGGGGGGGGGGGGGGGGGGGGAAGTAAACTAGCCCCATCTTCTGGATGGGAGATTGCAGGAGCCACTTTCCTCTATCAAACCAGCCCGACTTGGCACTGGTGCCACCTTTCATCTGGGGCCATCCTGCTACGTGGATTTTCAGGAGCCACCGGCCAAATCCCCGCCACAGGCCCCCGAACACAAACACGGCCCTTTTCCCTGGCAAAAAAACCAAACCCCCCCCGCTTCTGGCTGGCAGATTGCAGGAGCCACTTGCCTCTATCAATCCAGCCCGACTTTGGGACTGGGGCCACCTTTCATCTGGGAACCATCCTGCGTATCGTGGATTTTCAGGAGCCAGCCGGCCACTCCCACCACAGGCCCCCGAACACAAACCACGGGCCCCTTTCCCTGGCAAAAAAACTCCCCGCCCCGCTTCTGGCTGGCAGATTTCAGGAGCCACTTGCCTCTATCCAAAACCCGCCCGACTTGCACTGGTGCCACCTTTCATCTGGGGAAACCCTCCTGCGTATCGTGATTTTCAGGCCACCGGCCACTCCCCGCCACGCCCCAAACAAACACGGGCCCTTTTTTCCCGGAAGTAAAACTGACCTGCCCTCATCTGGGTGGCAGATTCAGAGCCCTTTCCCTATCAACCGCCCAGGCACTGGGGCCACCCTTTTATCTGGGGGCCATCCTGTGTACTGGATTTTTTGGGGCCAGCCGGCCCCTCCCACCACAGGCCCCCCAACACAACACGGCCCTTTTTCCCGGCAAAAAAACCCAACCCCCCCCCCCTTTTGGCTGGCAGATTCGGGGCCACCCCCTACAAACCAGCCAAAAGCACGGTGCACCTTTCATCTGGGAACCATCCTGCGTATGTGGATTTTCAGGCCCGCCGGGCCCCTCCCAGCCCAGGCCCCAACAAAACACGGCCCTTTCCCCAAAAAACTCCCACTTCTGCTGGCGGGTTGCAGGCCACTTTTCATCAAACCACCCACTTGGGCCCGGCACTTTTTCTGGGAACCATCCCGTATGTGGATTTTTAGGGGGCCCGCCCCCATCCCACCACAGGCCCCAAAAAAACACGGCCCTTTTCCCTGGAAAAAAAACCGCCCATTTCGCTGGCGATTTTAGAGCCACTTTTATCAAACCGCCCAATGGCACTGTGCCACCTTTTTAACGGGGAAACCCTCCTGCACGTATTTTAAGGGGCCAGCCGGGCCCCTCCCCGCCACAGGCCCCCGAACAAAACCCCGGGCCCCCTTTTTCCCCGGAAAAAAAACTACCCCCCCTTTTGCTGGCAAATTGAGGAAAAACTTTCCCCCTTTAAACAGCCCACTTGCCCGGGCCACCTTTTATCGGGAAACCCCCTGGTATCGTTTTTCAGGAGCCAGCCGGGCCCCTCCCGCCCGGCCCCCCAACAAAACCCCGGGCCCTTTTCCCTTTGGAAAAAAAACTACCCCCCTTCTGGCTGGGAATTGCAGGGGCCACTTCCTCTTCAAACCCCCGACTGGGACTGGTGCCACCCTTTTCTGGGGCCATCCGGTATGTGGATTTTAGGCCCCCGCCACTCCCGCCACAGTCCCCCCCAAAAAACTACGGGCCCTTTCCCCCGGAATTAAAAATGACCCCCCATCTCTGGCTGGCAATTTTTAGGACCCTTTTATCAAACCGCCCAAATTGCACTGTGCCACTTTCATCTGGGAACCATCCTGGTAGTGGATTTTCAGGAGCCACCGCCACTCCCCGCCACAGGCCCCCAACACAAACCACGGGCCCCTTTTCCCCGGAAAAAATACCCCCCTTTTCTGGCTGGAGATTGCAGAGCCACTTTCCCCTAAAACCAGCCCGCTTGGCACTGGTGCCACCTTTTTCTGGGACCATCCTGCGTCGGGATTTTTAGGAGCCCGCCGGCACTCCCACCACAGGCCCCCAACAAAACCACGGGCCCCCTTTCCCCGGGAAGAAAACTAACCCCCCCCCCTGGGTGGCAGATTGCGGGGCCCTTCCCCCTTCAAACCAGCCCCTTTTCACGGGGCCACCTTTTTCTGGAACCACACGTATTGTGGGTTTTTCAGACCACGCCACTCCCAGCCAAGGCCCCAAAACAAAACACGGCCCCTTTCCCTGGAAAAAACAACCCCCCCTTCTGGGTGGAGATTGCAGGGGCACTTTCACAACCCCCGACTTGGCACTGTGCCCTTTTCATCTGGGAACCATCCTGCGTAGTGATTTTTAGAGCCACCGCCACTCCCCCCACAGGCCCCCAACACAAAAAACGGCCCTTTCCCCCGGAAAAAACCCACCCCCCCATCTGGGTGGCAGATTGCAGGAGCCATTTTCCTCTATCAAACCAGCCCGACTTGGCACTTTGGGGCCACCTTGTCATCGGGGCCATCCTGCTATTGTGGATTTTCAGGGGGCCAGCCGGCCACTCCCAGCCAAAGGCCCCCAAAACAAACCACGGCCCTTTTCCTGGGAAGTAAAACTGACCTGCCCGTCATCTGGCTGGCAGATTGCAGGACCCCTTTCCCCCTATCAAACCAGCCGACTCGGCACTGGTGCCACCTTTCATCTTTGGGAAACCCTCCTCGTATCGGGATTTTCCGGGGCCACCGGCCCCTCCCCCGCCACAGGCCCCCCCCAACACCAAAACCCCGGCCCCCTTTTTCCCTTGGGAAAAAAAACTCACCCGCCCCCCTTTTGGCTGGGAGATTGCAGGACCCCCTTCCCCCTATCAAACCCCCCCCGGCACGGTTTTTCCACCTTTCCCTCGGGAAACCCTCCTGGTACTTTAATTTTTTAGGAGCCAGCCCGGGCCCCTCCCCGCCACAGGCCCCCCAAACAAAACCACGGCCCTTTTTCCCCGGAAACAAAAAAAACCCCCCCTTCTTTGGGTGGGGATTGCAGGGGCCACTTTTCAAAAAACCCCCCCACTTGGGACTGGGCCACCCTTTTTCTGGCCCCTCCGCGTATCGGGGTTTTCAGGGCCACCCCCACTCAACCCCCAAACCCCCCCCAAAAAACCACGGCCCTTTTCCCTGGAATAAAACTAACCCCCCCCTTTTGGCTGGAAATTTCAGGGGCCAATTGCCCCTATCAAACCAGCCCAAATTGGCACTGGGGGCCACCTTTCCCCTGGGGAAACCCTCCTTGGGATGGGGGATTTTTAAAGGGGCCAGCCGCCACTCCCCCGCCACAAGGCCCCCAAAAAAAAACTACGGGCCCCCCTTTTTCCCGGGAAAAAAACCCACCGCCCCCATTGGTGGCACATTGCAGGAGCCACTTTATATCAAACCGCCCACTTGGCCGGTGCCACCTTTCTCCCGGGGAAACCCTCCTGCAATCGTGGATTTTCAGGCCAGCCGGGCCCCTCCCCGCCACAGGCCCCCCAAAAAAAAACCACGGCCCCCTTTTCCCCGAAAAAAAACTACCGCCCCCTTTTGGCTGGGAAATTGCCCGAGCCACTTTCTATCAAAACCCGCCTGCTGGCACTGTGCCACCTTTTTATCTGGGAAACCCCCCCCGGTATCGTGGATTTTCAGGAGCCACCCCCACTCCCAGCCACAAAGGCCCCCAAAAAAAACCACGGCCCTTTCCCCCGGAAAAAAACAACCGCCCCCTTTTTGGGCCCCGGCAGATTGCAGGACCCCCTTTCCCCCTATCAAACCCGCCCAAATTGGCCCTTTTTGCACCTTTCTCTGGGACCAACCGGAGTGGATTTCAGGGGCCAGCCGGGCCCCTCCCCGCCAAGGCCCCAAAAACCAAACCACGGCCTTTTCCCCAAAAAATTAAAAAACCCCCCTTCTGGCCCGGAAAATTGCAGGGCCCCCCCCCCTTTTCCCCCTATCAAAAACCCGCCCCACTTCACTGGGCCCCTTTTAAACGGGAACCATCCTGCTTAAAGTGGGTTTTTCCCGGAGCCACCGGCCCCTCCCAACCCCCAGGCCCCCCCAAAAAAAACCACGGCCCTTTTTTCCCCGGAAAAAAACTAAAACCCCCTCTTTTGGGTGGGAGATTTCAGGACCCCCTTCCCTCTATCAAACCCCCCGACTTGGGACTGGTGCCACCTTTAAACTGGGGAAACCCCCTGCGTAACGTGGATTTTCAGGGGCCAGCCGGGGCCCCTCCCGCCAAGGCCCCCGAACACAAACAAGGCCCTTTTCCCCCAAAAAAACTACCCGCCCCCTTCTGGTGGGAAATTGCAAAACCACTTTTCCCCTTTCAAACCCCACCATTTTTACTGGTGCCACCTTTACTGGGGAACCATCCGCGTATTGTTTGGGTTTTTTAGGGGCCAGCCCCGGCCCCTCCCACCCCCAGGCCCCCGAACACAAACCCGGCCCTTTTCCCGGCAAACAAAACTAAACCCCCCCTTTTTGCTAAAAATTTCAGGGGCCCTTCCCCCTTTAAACCCCCCCTTTTACCCCGGCACTTTGGGGGAACCTTTTAAATGGGCAACCCTCCTGTGATTGGGGTTTTCAGGAGCCAGGGGGCCCTCCCAGCCACAGGGCCCCAAACCAAAAACACGGCCCTTTTCCCCCCCCCCCCCCCCCCCCCCGGAATAAAACTGACCTGCCCATCATCTGGGGGCAGATTGCAGGAACCCCCTTCCCCCTATAAACCACCCCACTTGGCAAGGTGCCAATTTTTATCTGGGAACCCTCCTGGTATCGTGGATTTTCAGGGGCCACCCCACCCCCCCAGCCCCCAAAAACAAAAAAACGGCCCTTTTTCCCGGCAAAAAAACTTAACCCCCCCCGCTTTTTGGCCCCAGATTGCAGGAAACCATTTCCCCCTATTAAACCCCCCGACTTGGGACTGGGGCCACCTTTGGGGTTTGGGGGCCATCCGCTATTGGGGGATTTTCAGGGCCACCCGGGCCCCTCCCCGCCACAAATCCCCAAAAACAATCTAGGCCCTTTTCCCTGGGAATAAAATGACCTGCCCATCACTGCTGGGAATGCAGCAGCCACTTGTAAAACAAACCCCCATTTTTCACTGGTGCCACCTTTTATCTGGGAACCATCCTGCTATCGTGGATTTTCAGGGGCCGCCGCCACTCCAGCCAAGGCCCCCAAAAAAACACGGGCCCTTTTCCTGAAAAAAACGACCCCCGCTCTGGCTGGGAATTGAGGAGCCCCTTCCCCCTATCAACCAGCCCGACTCGGACGTGCCACCTTTCATCTG
>NW_026994683.1:0-5798 GCF_028769735.1 Zonotrichia leucophrys gambelii
GGCGATTGCAGGACCCCTTGCCCTTCAAAACCCGCCCCCACTTGGCACGGTGCCACCTTTTATTGGGAACCACCTGCGTATGTGGATTTTCAGGAGCCCGCCGGGCCCCTCCCCCCACAGGCCCCCAAAAAAAATACGGGCCCCTTTTCCCCGGAAGTAAAACTGACCCGCCCTCACTGGTGGCAGATTGAGGGCCCCCGCCCCTACAAACCCCCGATCGCCTGGTGCCACCTTTCATCTGGGAACTCCGCTATCGGGATTTTCAGGGGAGCCGGGCCCCTCCCCCCCACGGCCCCAAAAAAAAACCACGGCCCTTTTCCTGGAAGAAAATACCCGCCCCTCTGGCTGGCAATTTCAGGAGCCCCCTTGCCCTACAACCAGCCCGACTCGGACTGGGCCCCCCTTTATCGGAACCATCCTGCTATCGTGGATTTTCAGGGGCCAGCGGCCACTCCCCGCCAAGGCCCCCAAACAAAATCGGCCCCTTTTTCCCCGGAAAAAAACTACCCCCCCTCTGGCTGGCAGATTTCAGGGCCCTTGCCCCTATCAAACAGCCCGACTGGACTGGTGCACCTTTATCTGGGAAAACCCTCCCGGTATGTGGGTTTTCAGAGCCAGCCGGGCCCCTCCAGCCAAGGCCCCAAAACAAACCCCCCGGCCCTTTTCCCCGGGAAAAAAACTCACCCGCCCCCCCTCTTGCCAATTCGAAACACTTCCTTATCAACCAGCCCACTCGACGGGGCCCCCCTTTCATCTGGGAACCATCCTGCGTATCGGGGTTTTAGGAGCCAGCCGGCCCTCCCCCAGGCCCCCCAAAAAAAAACCCCCTTTTCCCCGGAAAAAACTACCGCCCGTTTTGGCGGCAGATTGCGGGGACATTCCTCTTCAAACCAGCCCCATTCAGGTGCCACCTTTTTTGGGAACCATCCTGGTTTTTCGGGATTTTCGAGCCACCGGCCACTCCGCCCCAGGACCCGAACCAAACCCGGCCCTTTTCCCTGGCAAACAAAACTACCCGCCCCCCTTTTGGCTGGCAGATTGCGGAAACATTTTATAAACCCCACCCCCGGGAAATGGGCCACCTTTTATCTGGGGCCCTCCTGCTATCGTGGATTTTCAGGAGCCAGCCCGGGCCCCTCCCAGCCACAGGCCCCAAAAAAATACCCCTTTTCCGAATTTAAAAAAGACCCGCCCATTCTGGCTGGCGATTGCAGGGGGCCCCTTGGGGCTATCAAACCCCCCCGACTGGCACGTGCCACTTTTTATCTGGGAACCATCTGCTTCGGGATTTTTTAGGAGCCCGCCGGCCCCCCACCCAACCCCCCCAAAAAAAACTACCCCTTTCCCGGGGAAAAAAAACCGCCTGCCCTCTTTTGGCGGCAGATTGCAGGAACCCCTTGGGCCCCTCAAAAACCCGCCCACTTGGACTTGGTGCCACCATTTTTTTTGGGAACCATCCTGCGTTTGTGGATTTTCGAGCCACCCCCCCACCCCCAGCCACAGGCCCCCCAACAAAACCAGCCTTTTCCCTGGAAGAAAACTACCCGCCCGCTTTGGCTGGCGATTGCAGGGGCCCCTTCCTTTCAAACCCGCCACGCACTGGTGCCCCCTTCATCTGGGGAACCCCCTGGTATCGTGGGTTTTCAGGGGCCAGCGGCCACTCCCAGCCACAGGCCCCCAACAAAAAAGGCCCTTTTCCGGAAAAAAACTAAGCCCCCCTCTGGTGGCAGATTGCAGGGGCCACTTGCCTCTTTTAACCCGCCCGACCGGACTGGGGCACCTTTCTCTGGGAACCATCCTGCGTACGGGATTTTCGGAGCCCGCCGGCCACTCCCCCCCACAGGCCCCCAAAAACAAATACGGCCCCTTTTTTCCCGGAAGAAAACTACCGCCGCCCTTTTCTGGGAGATTGCAGGAGCCCCTTTCCTCTATCAAAACCGCCCGACCGGGCCCGGTGCCACCCCCTTGGGTTTGGGGGGGTTTTTTTTTTAGGAGCCAACCCCCCCCCCACCACAGGCCCCCGAACACAAACCCCGGCCCTTTTCCCCCCCGGGCAAAAAAAAAACCCCCCCCCCGCTTTTGGCTGGCAAATTTCAGGGGCCACTTCCTCTTCACCCCCCGACCGAAATGGTGCCACCCTTTATTGGGGAAACCCTCCCGGAGTGGATTTTTTAGGAGCCAGCCGGCCCCCCCCAGCCAAGGCCCCCCAAAAAAAAACGGCCCTTTTCCCCGGAATAAAACGACCCGCCCGTATCTGGCTGGCAGATTGAGGGGCCACTTTCCTTTCAAACCAGCCCGACTGGCACCCGGGGCCACCTTTCATCTGGGAACCATCCTCGTTCTGGTTTTCAGGGGCCAGCGGCCACCCCAGCCACAGGCCCCCAAAAAAACACGGCCCTTTTCCCCCGGAAAAAAAAATGACCTGGTCATCTGGTGGCAGATTGCAGGAGCCCCCTTTCCTCTTTTCAATCCGCCCCACCCCAAAAGGTGCCCCCTTTCATCTGGGGAAACCCTCCGCGTAAGGGGATTTTCAGGAGAGGGCCACTCCCCGCCACAGGGCCCCCAACAAAAACTACGGCCCTTTTTCCCCGGAAAAAAAAACTGACCCGCCCTCATCTGGGGCAGTTGCAGGACCACTTGCCCTTTCAAACCCCCCATCGTGGTGCCCCCTTTTATCTGGAACCATCCTGCGTATGTGGATTTTTGGGGCCCCCCCACCCGCCACCCCCCCCCCCCCCCCCCCCCCCCCCCCCCCCCCCCCCCCCCCCCCCCCCCCCCCCCCCCCCCCCCCCCCCCCCCCCCCCCCCCCCCCCCCCCCCCCCCCTTTTTTTTTTTTTTTTTTTTTTTTTTTTTTTTTTTTTTTTTTTTTTTTTTTTTTTTTTTTTTTTCTGGTGGCAGTTGCGGGCCACTTCCTCATCAACCAGCCCGACTGGAGGCCCCCTTTATCTGGGAACCTCCTGCGTATTCGTTTTTATTTTCAGGAGGCCCGCCGGGCCACTCCCAGCCACAGGCCCCCAAAAACAAAACGGCCCTTTTCCCTGGAAAAAACTACCCGCCCCCCTTTTGGTGGCAGATTGCAGGAGCCACTTGCCTCTACCCCCCACCGGACGGTGCCACCTTCATGGGGAAACCCTCCTGCGTACGTGGATTTTCAGGGCCAGCCGGCCACCCCAGCCCCAGGCCCCAAAAACAAAAATACGGCCCTTTTCCTGGAAAAACCCGCCCGCTCTGGCTGGCAATTGCAGGAGCCACTTGTCATCAACCACCCGATTGCACTGGGGGCCACCTTTTATCGGGAACCACCCGCGAAATTTTATTTTAGGAGCCACCGGCCCTCCACCCAGGCCCCCGACACAAACCACGGCCCTTTTCCCCGAAAAACTACCGCCCCCCTTTTGCTGGCAGATTGCAGAGCACTTCCCCCTTTTCAAACCAGCCCCTGGACGGTGCCCCCTTCATCTGGGGAAACCCCCAATTGGGATTTTTTAGGAGCCAGCCGGGCCCCTCCCGCCCCAGCCCCAAAAACAAACCCCGGCCTTTTCCCTGGCAAAAAAATCACCCCCCCCCTTTTTGCTGGAGATTGCCGGAAACACTTCCTCTATCAACCGCCCTACTCGGTCTGGTGGCCCCTTTCATCTGGGGAAACCTCCGGGGTTGTGGATTTTCAGGACCAGCCGGCCACTCCCCGCCACAGGGGCCCCAAAAAAAAATTACCCCCCTTTTCCCGGAATAAAACGACCTCCCTCTCGGCTGGCAGATTGCAGGAGCCACTTGTCTATCAACCACCCGACTGGCACTGGTGCCACCTTTTTATCTGGGGGAACCAACCCTGCCCTATCGTGGGTTTTAGGAGCCACCGGGCCACTCCCCGCCCCAGCCCCCCAAAAAAATCTACGGCCCTTTCCTGGAATAAAACGACCTGCCCTCTCTGGGTGGGAGATTCAGGAGCCACTTCCCCCTTTAACCACCCATCGAAATGGGCCACCTTTTCCCGGGAACCTCCCGTATCTATTTTTAGGAGCCCGCCGGCCATTTCCCCCCACAGGCCCCCCCAAAAAAAAAACGGCCCTTTTCCCCGGAAGTAAACTGACCTTCCCGTCATCTGGGGGCAGAAAAGCAGGAGCCACTTTCCTCTACAAACCACCCACTCGACTGGGGGCCCCTTTCATGGGAACCCTCCCGCGTAACTGGTTTTCAGGGGCCACCGGCCACTCCCGCCACAGGCCCCGAACAAAAACCACGGCCCCCTTTTTCCCCCGGAAGAAACTACCGCCCGCTCTGGCTGGCAATTGCAGGGCCCCTTGCCTCTAACAAAAAAGCCCCACTCGGACTGGTGCCCTTCCCTCTGGGAACCCTCCTGCTATCGGGGATTTTCAGGGGCCCGCCGCCACCCCCCCACAGGCCCCCCAAAAACAAACAAAGGCCTTTTCCCCGGCAAAAAAAACTACCCGCCCCGCTTCTGGCTGGCAGATTTCAGGAGCCACTGGTCTTCAAAAAAGCCCGACTCGCACTGGGGGCCACCTTTCATCTGGAACCACCGCGTATTTTGGATTTTCAGAGCCAACCGGCCCTCCCAGCCCCAGGGCCCCCCAACACAAACCGGCCCTTTTTCCCGGAAGTAAAACTGACCCCCGCATCTGGCTGGGAATTTCAGACCACTTGCCTCTTTAACCCGCCCAACTTGGCACGGGCCCTTTCATCTGGGAACCATCCCGCTATCGGGATTTTCAGGGGCCGCCGCCCTCCCCGCACAGGCCCCCAAACAAACCACGGCATTTTCCCTGGCAAAACACTCACCCCCCGCTTCTGGGGTGGAATTGCAGGGGCCTTTTCCCCTTCAAACCCCGCCCCACTCGGTACTGGGCCCCCTTTCTCGGGAACCACCTGCTAGTGGGTTTTTTAGGGGCCAGCCGGGGCCCCTCCCAGCCACAGGCCCCAAAAAAACACGGCCCTTTTCCTGGAAAAAACAACCGCCCCCTTCTGGCTGGAAAATTGCGGGGCCACTTGGTACTCCCAAAACCCCCCGACTTGCACTGGGCCACTTTTCATCGGGAAACCCTCCTGCATGGGATTTTCAGGGGCCACCGGCCACTCCCAGCCACAATCCCCAAAAAAATCTACGGCTCCTTTCCCCGGAATTAAAACCGACCTCCCATCTTTGGCGGGAGATTCAGGAAACACTTGGTCTTCAAAACCCCCAATTGCACTTTCGCCTTTTATTGGAACCCCCTGCGTATGGGATTTCAGGGGCCCCCCACTCCCACCCAAGGCCCAACAAAACCACGCCTTTCCTGGAAAAAAAACCACCCCCCCTCTGGGTGGGATTGCAGGACCCTTCCCCCTTCAAACCACCCACCGGACGGGGCCACCTTTAAAAAGGGAACCTTTCCCCCCGATCGTTTATTTTTTAGGGGCCAGCCGGCCACCCCCAGCACAGGCCCCCAACACAAACACGGGGCCTTTTTCCCTGGAAAAAACTACCGCCCGCTCTGGGTGGCAGATTTCAGGACCCCTTCCCCCATCAACCAGCCGACTGGCACTGGGCCCCCTTTCATCTGGGAACCATCCCGCGTATCGTGGATTTTCAGACCAGCCGGCCACCCCAGCCACAGGCCCCCAAAAAACAAGGCCCTTTTCCCGGAAGAAACGACCCCCGCCCTATCGGCTGGCAGATTGGAGGAGCCACTTGCCTCTACAAACCAGCCCACTCGCTGGTGCCACTTTCATGGGAACCATCCTGCGTATCGTGGATTTTCAGGACCAGCCGGCCACTCCCCGCCAAACCCCCGAACACAAAC